>NC_088863.1:66624918-66817402 GCF_032884065.1 Artemia franciscana | reverse complement strand
ATTCGCAATTTTTACGTAGTTTGAAACACATATATAAATCTATCTATACTCACAGGTGGGACACAGGGACACAACTACAATGGCGCGTAACTAATATGGCGCGTAACGACTTACGCGCGCGGAGGGGTTGGGGGGCGCGAAGCGCCCCACCAGCTAGGTCTTGGGATGGTGCGAAGCGCCACCCCAACAGCTAGTATATATATATATATATATATATATATATATATATATATATATATATATATATATATATATATATATATATATATATATATAAGTTTGCGGTTTAGGCTTGCGTTTCAGAGCGGACCAAGCTCCGCTCTGAACAATACATTCATTTGCGAGATGCAGTTGTAAATGACGGTAATACCACAAACGTTGGAAGATTAACGATTTTACCTTCGTTATAGGCTGGCAGCCCCCGTCATATGCATGAATATGCTCAAGATGCTATTGCGTATGTTCGTCTCTTATAAGGATTGAGCTGTATGCGTCAAGAAGTTGTTTGTCGACTGACGTCATGTTTGTCAACTGATGAAATTACATACCGGGACACCTTTGCTTACAAAAACGAGTTGTTTGTATGCATGTTGTTTGTTTGTAAAAAGAGCGTTTGCATATGACGTCGTTATTAGTACATAAGGCTTTGCATATGCAGAGACATGGGAAGGCCGAGAATGTTGTATATTTGCAAGTTTTACGTAGTTCAAAACACATATATAAATCGATCTATATTCATAGGTGGAACACAGGGACACAACTACAATGGCGCGTAACTATAGTGGCGCGTAACTAATGTGGCGCGTAACGACTTACGCGTGCGGGGGGTTTGGAGGGAGAACGCGAAGCACCCCCACCAACTAGGTGTTGGGGTGGCGCGAAGTTCTTGTGATATATATATATATGATATATAAGGTGTTGGGGCGGATATATATATATATATATATATATATATATATATATATATATATATATATATATATATATATATATATATATATATATATATATATATATATATATACTAGCTGTTGGGGTGGCGCTTCGCGACACCCCAACACCTAGTTGGTGGGGGCGCTTCGCGCCCCCCACCAAAGTAAAAAGGTTTTTTACCTTTTTTTAGTTTTTTTAGTTTTTTTAGTTTTTTAGCTTTTTTACTTTTTTTATTAGTTTTTAGTTTTTTTTTGTAGTTTTTGCCTTTTTTTAGTTTTTTCAGTTTTTTTTTTAGTTTTTTATTGGTTTTTACCTTTATAGTTTTTTTAGTTTTTTAGCTTTTTTATTTTTTTTATTAGTTTTTAGTTTTTTTTGTAGTTTTTGCCTTTTTTTAGTTTTTTCAGTTTTGACGTCACCTAATCCAGTTTTTTCAGGTGACGTCACCTGACACATCCATCCACACATCCATCCACACATCCACAGACAGACAACTTATTTTTATATATATAGATATATATATATATATATATATATATATATATATATATATATATATATATATATATATATATATATGTTTTTAACTACGTAAAACTTGCGAATATACAACATTCTTTGCTGTCCCATTGTCTGTGCATATAAATAGATTGTCAGGTTTACCGACTCTTGAACATGCAACATATAATGGTCCATGGAAAACAATCCGTATTCAGATCTATACCTCATGATTCTAATGATTGCCCTTGAGCTTTGTTGATGGTGATTGCTAATCGACCATTCCCTGAGTCTCCATCGTCATTTATATATCCCCCTGTGCACCCCGGCGTCCCCTTTGTAGTTATGTCCCTGTGTCCCGGTCGTCGTCATTTATACTCCCTGTGTCCCAGTGCTTTGTTGATTGCTAATCGAACATTCCTTTTGTCCCGGTCGCTTTCTCTTTGAGTGTCGTCATTTATTTAGATTGTCAGGTTTACCGACTCTTGAACATGCAACATATAATTGTCCATGGGAAAAAACAATCCATATTCAGATCTATACCTCATGATTCTAATGATTGCCTTGAGCTTTGTTGATGGTGATTGCTAATTGAACATTCCCTGTGTCCCGGTCGTCATTTATATTCCCAGTATCCCGGTCGTCCATTTGTGTCCCAGTGTTCCCCTTTTAGTTCTTTTTTATTGGTTTTGACCTTTTTTTTAGGTTTTTTAGTTTTTTTCTTTTAGTTTTTTTTGAAGTTTTTATCTTTTTAGTTTTTTTATTTTTATTTATATTTTTTTAGTTTTCTTTTTCTCCTTTATTTTTCAGTTTTTTTCCTTTTTTTAGTTTTTTTTTCTTTTTTAGTTCTTTTAGTTTTCACCTTTTTTAGTTTTTTTTAGTTTTTTAGATGAAAATTTTTTTTAGTTTTTTTCCTTTTTTCTTTTTAGTTTTTTATTGGTTTTTACCTTTTTTTAGCTTTTTTAGTTTTTTTTTCGTTTTTTCTTTTTACTTTTTTTTTAGTTTTTATCTTTTAGTTTTTTTTGAAGTTTTTATCTTTTAGTTTTTTTATTTTTATTTATATTTTTTTAGTTTTCTTTTTCTCCTTTATTTTTCAGTTTTTTTTCCTTTTTTTAGTTTTTTTTCTTTTTTAGTTCTTTTAGTTTTTACCTTTTTTAGTTTTTTTTAGTTTTTTAGATGAAATTTTTTTTTAGTTTTTTTCCTTTTTTTCTTTTTAGTTTTTTATTGGTTTTTACCTTTTTTAGCTTTTTTAGTTTTTTTTCGTTTTTTCTTTTTACTTTTTTTTTTAGTTTTTATCTTTTTTATTTTTTTATTTTTATTCTTAATTTTATTAGTTTTCTTTTTTCTCTTCTATTTTTCAGTTTTTTCCTTTTTTTAAGTTTTTTTTTAGTTGACGTCACCTGATCCACAGATCCACAGATCCACAGACAACTTATTTTTATATATATAGATATATATATATATATATATATATATCTATATATATAAAAATAAGTTGTCTGTGGATGGATGGATGGATGGATGTGTGGATGGATGTGTCAGGTGACGTCACCTGAAAAAAACTGGATAGGTGACGTCAAAACTGAAAAAACTAAAAAAAGGCAAAAACTACAAAAAAAACTAAAAACTAATAAAAAAAATAAAAAAGCTAAAAACTAAAAAAACTATAAAGGTAAAAACCAATAAAAACTAAAAAAAAAACTGAAAAAACTAAAAAAAGGCAAAAACTACAAAAAAAAAACTAAAAACTAATAAAAAAAGTAAAAAAGCTAAAAAACTAAAAAAACTAAAAAAACTAAAAAAAGGTAAAAAACTAAAAAAAATAAAAAATAAAAAAAAACTAAAAAAAAGGAAAAAACTGAAAAATAAGCTAAAATAAAGGTAAAAACCAATAAAAAACTAAAAAAAAAAAGGAAAAAACTAATAAATGACGACACTCAAAGAGAAGCGACCAGGACAAAAAACTAAAAAAAAAGGCAAAAACTACAAAAAAACTAAAAACTAATAAAAAAAATAAAAAAGCTAAAAAACTAAAAAAACTAAAAAAAGGTAAAAAAACTAAAAAACTAAAAACTAAAAAAAAACTAAAAAAGGTAAAAACTAAAAGAACTAAAAAAGAAAAAAATAAATGACGACGCTCAAAGAGAAAGCGACCAGGACAAAAGGAATGTTCGATTAGCAATCAACAAAGCACCGGGACACAGGGAGTATAAATGACGACCAGGACACAAGTAAAAAAAAAAATTAACAAAACTAAAAAGAAGGTAAAAACTACAAAAAAACTAAAAAGAAAAAAAAACTAAAAACTAATAAAAAAACTAAAAAATCTAAAAATCTAAATAAACTAAAAAGAAAAAAAAGGGAAAAAATAAAGGAGAAAAACAAAACTAAAAAACGAATGTATATACAGACCGGTACACCGGGATACAAATGACGACCGGGACACAGGGAATATAAAATAACGACCGGGACACAGGGACACAACTACAACGGGGACACCGGGGGAAACAGGGGGATATAAATGACGACCGGACAAAAAAACTAAAAAGAAATAAAAACTAAAAACTAATAAAAAAAACTAAAAAATCTAAAAATCTAAATAAGCTAAAAAAGAAAAAAAAAAGGAAAAAAATAAAGGAGAAAAACAAAACTAAAAACGAATGTATATACAGACCGGGACACCGGGATACAAATGATGACCGGGACCCGGGACACAGGGAATATAAATGACGACCGGGACACAGGGACACAACTACAACGGGGACACCGGGGGAAACAGGGGGATAACCTGACAATCTATTTATATGCAAAGACAATGGGACAGCAAAGAATGTTGTATATTCGCAAGTTTTACGTAGTTAAAACCATATATATATATATATATATCTATATTCACAGGTGGGACATAGGGACACAACTACAATGGCGCGTAACTATTATGGCGCGTAACGACTTACGCGCGCGGGGGGGCTTGGGGGGGGCGCGAAGCGCCCCACCAACTAGGTGTTGGGGTGGCGCGAAGCGCCACCCCAACAGCTAGTATATATATATATATATATATATATATATATATATATATATATATATATATATATATATATCTATATTCACAGGTAGGACATAGGGACACAACTACAATGGCGCGTAACTAATATGGCGCGTAACGACTTACGCGCGCGCGGGGGCTTGGGGGGGGCGCGAAGTGCCCCCACCAACTAGGTGTTGGGGTGGCGCGAAGCGCCACCCCAACAGCATATATATATATATATATATATATATATATATATATATATATATATGGTTTTAACTACGTAAAACTTGCGAATATACAACATTCTTTGCTGTCCCATTGTCTTTGCATATAAATAGATTGTCAGGTTTACCGACTCTTGAACATGCAACATATAATGGTCCATGGGAAAACAATCTGTATTCAGATCTATACCTAATGATTCTAATGATTGCCCTTGAGCTTTGTTGATGGTGATTGCTAATCGACCATTCCCTGTCCCGGTGTCCCGGTCGTCATTTATATTCCCTGTGTCCCGGTCATCATTTGTATCCCGGTGTCCCGGTCTGTATATACATTCGTTTTTTAGTTTTGTTTTTCTCCTTTATTTTTTTCCTTTTTTTTCTTTTTTAGTTTATTTAGATTTTTAGATTTTGTAGTTTTTTTTATTAGTTTTTAGTTTTTTTTTCTTTTTAGTTTTTTTGTAGTTTTTACCTTCTTTTTAGTTTTGTTAGTTTTTTTTTTTTTACTTATGTCCTGGTCGTCATTTATACTCCCTGTGTCCCGGTGCTTTGTTGATTGCTAATCGAACATTCCTTTTGTCCTGGTCGCTTTCTCTTTGAGTGTCGTCATTTATTTTTTTTTCTTTTTTAGTTCTTTTAGTTTTTACCTTTTTTAGTTTTTTTTAGTTTTTTAGATGAAAATTTTTTTTAGTTTTTTCCTTTTTTTCGTTTTAGTTTTTTATTGGTTTTTACCTTTATTTTAGCTTATTTTTCAGTTTTTTCCTTTTTTTTAGTTTTTTTTTATTTTTTATTTTTTTTAGTTTTTACCTTTTTTTAGTTTTTTAGTTTTTTTAGTTTTTTAGCTTTTTTACTTTTTTTATTAGTTTTTAGTTTTTTTGTAGTTTTTTGCCTTTTTTTAGTTTTTTTCAGTTTTTTTTTAGTTTTTTATTGGTTTTTACCTTTATTTTAGCTTATTTTTCAGTTTTTTCCTTTTTTTTAGTTTTTTTTAGTTTTTAGTTTTTTTAGTTTTTTACATTTTTTTAGTTTTTTTAGTTTTTTTTAGTTTTTTAGCTTTTTTATTTTTTTTATTAGTTTTTAGTTTTTTTTGTAGTTTTTGCCTTTTTTTAGTTTTTTTAGTTTTTTAGCTTTTTTATTAGTTTTTAGTTTTTTTTGTAGTTTGTGCCTTTTTTTAGTTTTTTTAGTTTTTTAGCTTTTTTATTTTTTTTACTAGTTTTTAGTTTTTTTTGTAGTTAGTTTTTTTAGTTTTTTACCTTTTTTTAGTTTTTTTAGTTTTTTTAGTTTTTTAGCTTTTTTATTTTTTTTTATTAGTTTTTAGTTTTTTTTGTAGTTTTTGCCTTTTTTTAGTTTTTTAGTTTTTTAGCTTTTTTATTAGTTTTTAGTTTTTTTTGTAGTTTTTGCCTTTTTTTAGTTTTTTTAGTTTTTTAGCTTTTTTATTTTTTTATTAGTTTTTTTTTCTTTTTTAGTTTTTTCTTTTTTTAGTTTCTTCTTTTATTGATTTGTTTTCTTCAATTTGTCAATGTTCATTCTAAAATTGACACTTGGAAATTCTTTACGTGCCAAGCATGCTAAAGCTCCAACAATTTATATTAAACCTCAAAATTTGGGGTATCTGTTTTAAGGTTTTCGAATTACTTTAATCTATTGTCAAAATATATTGAAATATTTGTGCAATTCCCAGTTTTTTTTAGTTTTTTCTTTTTTTTTAGCTTTTTAGCTTTTTTAGTTTTTTTAGTTTTTTATCTTTTTCATTTTTTTACGTTTTTCCTTTTTAGGTTTTTTCTTTTTTTAATTTTTTTAATTTTTTTTTAGTTTTTTCTCTTAGTTTTTTTTTAGTTTTTTACCATTTTTCTTTTTCGAATTACTTTTATCTATTGTCAAAATATTTCGAAATATTTATGCAATTTCCAGTTTTTACATTCTAGTTTGTTTTATTTTATATATATAGAAGATATAATCTAGCGTAACGGACAGACAACTTATTTTTATATATATAGATATATATATCTATATTCACAGGTGGGACATAGGGACACAACTACAATGGCGCGTAACTAATATGGCGCGTAACGACTTACGCGCGCGGGGGGGGCTTGGGGGGCGCGAAGCGCCCCCACCAACTAGGTGTTGGGGTCCCTATGTCCCCAGCAAACGTGCAACGCGGCAACAGCTAGTCTATATATATAAAAATAAGTTGTCTGTCTGTCTGTGGATCTGTGGATCAGGTGACGTCATGTTTCGGCTGACCTCATGAAATTAGTTGCCGTCATTTTTGCTTTGAAGGTGACGTCATTGAAGTTATATAAGACATATGTTCGCGTAGAAATCTATTAATGTTTAAGTTTACAATGACTGATGAAGATGCTCAAAGAGTCTATGGGCACACGTAAAAACATTAAAATTAACTACAAATATGCGTGTCCGATTGCAAAACGATGACTCTGGTCAATGGGAAACGGAAAGCTCCCAGTAGACTCAATTTCAGGACGTATACAACTACCTGCTGATTTCTGTAATTTAGTGACGTCCAAAAATGAATTGATTGAAAAAGTATTTCCGAATATTCTAAAAAATTATAAAAATAATAAATGGCTAAGTGAAAGAGCGATTCTCGCACCCAAAAATATAGACGTCCACGAAATCAACAATATTGTTTTGACCAAGATTCAAGACCAGGCAGTCCTTTACAAGTCAGTCGACACAGTTTTGGAACCAAATGAAGCGGTTAATTATCCATCTGAATTTTTAAATTCCATAGATCTTTCAGGGTTTCCACCACACGTGCTACAACTAAAAATAGGCGTACCAATAATACTTTTAAGAAATATAAACCCACCAAAGCTTTGCAATGGCACTCGACTTGCCGTAAAAAAAACAATGGAAAACCTAATAGAGGCCACAATCCTGACAGGGCCTTTTGAGGGTGAGGCTGTTCTTATTCCTCGCATTCCCATGATTCCAACGGATCTGCCTTTTCAATTTAAAAGATTGCAATTCCCAATTCGATTAGCATTTGCAATCACCATTAACAAAGCTCAAGGTCAATCATTAAAAAATGTGGTATTGATCTTAATACTGATTGTTTTTCCCATGGACAATTGTACGTTGCATGTTCGAGGGTCGGTAAACCTGACAATCTATTTATATGCAGCGAGAATTGGACAGCGAAGAATGTTGTATATTCGCAAGTTTTACGCAGTTAATTTGTATTTCGGAACCAAATGAAGCGGTTAATTATCCATCTGAATTTTTAAATTCCATAGATCCTTCAGGGTTTCCACCACACGTGCTACAACTAAAAATAGGCGTACCAATAATACTTTTAAGAAATATCAACCCACCAAAGCTTTGCAATGGCACGCGACTTGCCGTAAAAAAAAAACAATGGAAAACCTAATAGAGGCCACAATCTTGACAGGGCCTTATGAGGGTGAGGCTGTTCTTATTCCTCGCATTCCCATGATTCCAACGGATCTGCTTTTTCAATTTAAAAGATTGCAACACAGACAATGGGACAGCGAAGACTGTTGTATATTCACAAGTTTTACGTAGTTAATTTGTATTGTATCTATCTATCTATCTATCTATATAAAAACGAGTTGTGTGTATGCATGTTTGTTTGTTTGTAAAAAGAGCGTTTGCATATGACGTCATTATTAGTACATACGGCTTTGTATATGGACAGACAATGGGAAAGCCAAGAATGTTGTATATTCGCAATTTTTACGTAGTTTGAAACACATATATAAATCTATCTATATTCACAGGTGGGACACAGGGACACAACTACAATGGCGCGTAACTAATATGGCGCGTAACGACTTACGCGCGCGGGGGGGCTTGGGGGGGCGCGAAGCGCCCCACCAACTAGGTGTTGGGGGTGGCGCGAAGCGCCACCCCAACAGCTAGTATATATATAAAAATAAGATGTCTGTGTGTGTGTGTGTGTGTGTCTGTCGAGTTACGTCATTTTTGTGTGTCGACTGACGTCATGTTTGTCGACTGACGTCATTATGAGGATTGAGCTGTATGCGTCATGAAGTTGTTTGTCGACTGACGTCATGTTTGTCAACTGGAGACATTACATACCGGGACACCGGGACACAAATGACGACCGGGACACAGGGAATATAAATGACGACCGGGAACCTCAAAGAGAAATTACAGACTGGGACACCCGGACACAAATCACGACCGGGACACAGGGAATATAAATGACGACCGGGACACTCAAAGAGAAATTACAAACTGGGATACCGGGACACAAATGATGCATGTTCAAGACTCAGTAATCCTGACAATCTATTTATATGCACAGACAATGGGACAGCGAAGAATGTTATATATTCGCATGGTTTACGTAGTTAAAAACATATATATACACAAATCACGACCGGGACACAGGGAATATAAATGACAACCGGAACATAGGGACACAACTACAACGGGGAAGCCGGGGGCACAGGCGGGATATATAAATGACGACCGGGATACAGGGATTGTTCGAATAGAAATTACAGACCGGGACACAAATGACGACCGGGACACCTGGACACGGGGAATATGAATGACGACCGGGACACTCAAAGAGAAATTACAAACTGGGATACCGGGACACAAATGATGCATGTTCAAGAGTCAGTAAACCTGACAATCTATTTATATGCACAGACAACGACTTACGTGCGCGGGGGGGCTTTGGGAGGCGCGAAGCGCCCCACCAACTAGGTGTTGGGATGGCGCGAAGCGCCACCCCAACAGCTAGTATATATATATATATATATATATATATATATATATATATATATATATATATATATATATAAATATATATATATATATATATATATATATATATATATATATATATATATATATATATATATATATATATATATATATATATATATATATATATATATATATATATATATATATATACATATATATATATATATATATATATATATATATATATATATATATATATATATATATATATATATATATATATATATATATATATATATATGTATATATATATATATATATATATATATATATATATATATATATATATATATATCCACGGGTGGGACATAGGAGCACAACCACAATGGCGCGTAACGACTTACGCGCGCGGGGGAGGCTTGGGGGGGGCGCGAAGCGCCCCCACCAACGAGGTGTTGGGGTGGCGCGAAGCGCCATCCCAACAGCTAGTAGGGAATATAAATGACGACCGCGACACTCAAAGAGAAATTACAGACTGGGACACCGGGACACAAATGACGACCAGGACACAGAGAAACAACAACAACGGGGACGCCGGGGGCACAGGGGGATACATAAATGACGACGGGGACACAGGGAATGTTCGATTAGCAATCACCATCAACAAAGCTCAAGGGAAATCATTAGAATAATGAGGTATAGATCTGAATACAGATTGTTTTACCCATGGAAAATTTTATGTTGCATGTTCAGGAGTCGGTAAACCTGACAATATATTCATATGCACAGACAATGGGACAGCCAAGAATGTTGTATATTCGCAAGTTTTACGTAGTTAAATATATATATACATATATATATATATATATATATATATATATATATATATATATATATATATATATCTTCTATCTATTTATATAAAAATAAGTTGTATGTCTGTGTGTCTGTATGTGGATCAGGTGACGTCATGTTTCTGTGTTGACTGACGTCATGAAATTAGTTGTCGTCATTTTTGCTTTGACGGTGACGTCATTCAAGATATTTAAGACATATGTTCACGTAGAAATCTATTAATGTTTAAGTTTACAATCTTCAGTTATCTTCATGGCAAAAGCCGATGAAGATGCTCAAAGAGTCTATGCCAAAAAACTTGCTGCTGATAGAGAAAGTCAGAAAAGAAAGCGTGCCGAGGAATCAAAAGAATAGCAAGGAAACAGGCTTGAGGCTGATAGAGAAAGAAAGAACAGAAAGCGTGCCGAGGAATCAAAAGAACAGCAAGGAAACAGGCTTGAGGCTGATAGAGAAAGAAAGAACAGAAAGCGTGCCGAGGAATCAAAAGAACAGCAAGGAAACAGGCTTGAGGCTGATAGAGAAAAAAAGAACAGAAAGCGTGCCGAGGAACTACCAGAGCAACGCGGAAGCAGACTTGCTGCTAAAAGAGAAAGTGAAAAAAGAAGGCGTGCCGAGGAATTACAAGAACAGCAAGAAATCAGGCTTGCTGCTGATAGAGAAAGTAAGAAAAGAAAGCGTGCCGAGGAATCACAAGAACAGCAAGAAATCAGCTTGCTGCTGATAGAGAAAGTAAGAAATGAAAACGTGCCGAGGAATCAGAGCAACCTGAAAGTTATCGCCTGGCATTCAGGTACAACCCAGTCGATGATTATAGCTTGAGTATATGTGTTCAAATCGGGACAATGTCTAAAATTTGTCCCTATTGCAAGGCCTTGAAATTCAATGGTGAAACAATGGGAATGTGTTGCGCCTCAGGAAAAGTTAAACTTCCTCTATTGGCTGCACCACCAGAGCCATTGAAGACGAATGAATACTTGCCTGAAAAATTCTAATTTATGGGCACACGTAAAAATATTAAAATTAACTACAAATATGCGTGTCCGATTGCAAAACGATGACTCTGGTCAAACATTTTCAGATCAATTGCTGACAATTGGAAACGGAAAGCTCCCAGTAGACTCAATTTCAGGACGTATACAACTACCTGCTGATTTCTGTAATTTAGTGACGTCCAAAAATGAATTGATTGAAAAAGTATTTCCGAATATTCTAAAAAATTATAAAAATAATAAATGGCTAAGTGAAAGAGCGATTCTCGCACCCAAAAATATAGACGTCCACGAAATCAACAATATTGTTTAGACCAAGATTCGAGACCAGGCAGTCCTTTACAAGTCAGTCGAAACAGTTTTGGAACCAAATGAAGCGGTTAATTATCCATCTGAATTTTTAAATTCCATAGATCTTTCAGGGTTTCCACCACACGTGCTACAACTAAAAATAGGCGTACCAATAATACTTTTAAGAAATATAAACCCACCAAAGCTTTGCAATGGCACTCGACTTGCCGTAAAAAAAAACAATGGAAAACCTAATAGAGGCCACAATCTTGACAGGGCCTTTTGAGGGTGAGGCTGTTCTTATTCCTCGCATTCCCATGATTCCAACGGATCTGCCTTTTCAATTTAAAAGATTGCAATTCCCAATTCGATTAGCATTTGCAATCACCATTAACAAAGCTCAAGGTCAATCATTAGAAAAATGTGGTATAGATCTTAATACTGATTGTTTTTCCCATGGACAATTGTACGTTGCATGTTCGAGGGTCGGTAAACCTGACAATCTATTTATATGCAGCGACAATTGGAAAGCGAAGAATGTTGTATATTCGCAAGTTTTACGCAGTTAATTTGTTTTGTATCTATCTATCTATCTATCTATATAAAAACGAGTTGTGTGTATGCATGTTTGTTTGTTTGTAAAAAGAGCGTTTGCATATGATGTCATTATTAGTACATACGGCTTTGTATATGCAGAGACAATGGGAAAGCCAAGAATGTTGTATATTCGCAATTTTTACGTAGTTTAACTCCTGCAGACGAAATGAATGCTTGCCTAAAAAATTCTAATTAATGGGCACACGTAAAAATATTAAAATTAACTACAAATATGCGTGTCTGATTGCAAAACGATGACTCTGGTCAAACAGTAGACTCAATTTCAGGACGTATACAACTACCTGCTGATTTCTGTAATTTAGTGACGTCCAAAAATGAATTGATACAAAAAGTATTTCCGAATATTCTAAAAAATTATAAAAATAATAAATGGCTAAGTGAAAGAGCGATTCTCGCACCCACAAATATAGACGTCCACGAAATCAACAATATTGTTTCGACCAAGATTCGAGACCAGGCAGTCCTTTACAAGTCAGTCGACACAGTTTTGGAACCAAATGAAGCGGTTAATTATCCATCTGAATTTTTAAATTCCATAGATCCTTCAGGGTTTCCACCACACGTGCTACAACTAAAAATAGGCGTACCAATAATACTTTTAAGAAATATAAACCCACCAAAGCTTTGCAATGGCACTCGACTTGCCGTAAAAAAAAACAATGGAAAACCTAATAGAGGCCACAATCTTGACAGGGCCTTATGAGGGTGAGGCTGTTCTTATTCCTCGCATTCCCATGATTCCAACGGATCTGCTTTTTCAATTTAAAAGATTGCAATTCCCAATTCGATTAGTATTTGCAATCACCATTAACAAAGCTCAAGGTCAATCATTAGAAAAATGTGGTATAGATCTTAATACTGATTGTTTTTCCCATGGACAATTGTACGTTGCATGTTCGAGGGTCGGTAAACCTGACAATGTATTTATATGCAGCGACAATTGGACAGCGAAGAATGTTGTATATTCGCAAGTTTTACGCAGTTAATTTGTATTGTATCTATCTATCTATCTATCTATATAAAAACGAGTTGTGTGGATGCATGTTTGTTTGTTTGTAAAAAGAGCGTTTGCATATGACGTCATTATTAGTACATACGGCTTTGTATATGCACAGACAATGGGAAAGCCAAGAATGTTGTTTATTCGCAATTTTCACGTAGTTTGAAACACATATATAAATCTATCTATATTCACAGGTGGGACACAGGGACACAACTACAATGGCGCATAACTAATATGGCGCGTAACGACTTACGCGCGCGGGGGGGCTTGGGGGGGCGCGAAGCGCCCCACCAACTAGTTGTTGGGGTGGCGCGAAGTGCCACCCCAACAGCTAGTATATATATATATATATATATATATATATATATATATATATATATATATATATATATATATATATATATATATATATTTGCTAGTAGCCCGGATAAAGGTGCCCCCATGGGTAACCCATTTTTTTGCTGATAAAAAGAATCACGAAATTGAAAATATATAGAAAACTTATTACAAATTTTAACAAGAATCATTAAAACTTTTCTATGTATTTTCAATTTCGCGATTCTTTTTATCAGCAAAAAAATGGGTTACCCATGGGGGCACCTTTATCCGGGCTACTTTTTAATTGATTCACAATCATACATCATAGAAAAGGATGCTGCTTGATCAAATGATTTCAGTGTAGTGAGGATACAGAACAGGATGAAAACAGTTATATGGCATATAAGGTCCCCTGTTAAAAAATATTGAGAGGATAGATTTTCCGATGGCTTTTATTACGCTTTCAAAGCATTGTAAATGTAAGAGTTAAATTTTGATGTAAAAAATTAGGGGCAGTTGTAGTGAATATCCCAATGAAAATGATTGGAAATCAATTATAAGAGAATTGCACAAAAGTAGAGAACAACATTAGAACCTATGTAACCAACAAGTAATCTATATAGTTAGGGGTTGATGTATCCCAACATCTCACTTACTACGGTATAGTGATTATTGTTTGTTATTGTTTAGCGATTAAAAACTCTCACTTATGAGTAATGGAATAAAAGTTTTGAAATAAAGTGTTTCCTAACCCGTTAGCTAATGTTAGCTAAAGTAAGAGTCTTTGGGTGGAATTCTATTGACCTTAGAAGTTTGACGAATATTTAACATATATTTGTCCAACCAAAAGAAGGAACCATTAATAAGGATGGTACCAAGGTTAGTTGAATCCCATTTTGATTATAAATTATTGTAGTGATGGGGACAGAAAGAAGGGAAAGATGATTTAGAGTCCATAGTAGATGAGTGAAGTTGAAAACATTTGAAGTTTTTTTTTTTTCAAAACTCTAGACATTTTATTTCCACTCTACTGCAACACTGGGCAATAGAAGAAGGGAATTAACTGAAGGAAAGATGAGAGCATTTTGTGCGTTATTTTGGATGCTGTCTGTTGATTCTTTCGGGATTTTAAAGGGTAAGCAATAATCCACCTTAACTTCATTTTTTTTTTGTCTGTGAATTGTCTAGACCCAGGGTAAAACCCCTTGTCGGCTATTAAGTCAGTGCCCAAAAAACTGGACAAACGTCTTGATTGAAATATATGGTAAAATTCTAGTTGAGTGACTTCTTGCCATCTCAGAAATGGGTTAGTTTAGGAAATGAAACTTTCAGGGATGGGTCTACAGGCTAACATATATCCTGGGAAAGTATTTTAAAGTTCTTACCTCTACTCCTTCTCCCTCTAGAGGGCTCTGAAATCTGCCTACATGACAGGTCTATAACCTATTGAAATTTCGACAAAACTACATTTTCCCTTAATTTTCAGGTACCAGTTCCTTTTTCTTTGCCTTTAGTTCTTGAAATACAATTCCTTTTATTTGAGTAGAATTCTGGGCCATATCAATGTTTTTTTTCAAAATTTAGGAAATGTATTTGCACATCTTCAAAACCTTATAAATTGGGATTGAGCAAAGTTGTGAAGCTGAAAACAATTTTGTTTTACTTCATTCAAGCAGAAGATCTATTTTGCAAGGTTTCCTGTTATTTGAGTAGAATTCTGAACCAGATCAATAATTTCTTTTTCAAAAGCTAGGAAATGTATTTGTATATCTTTTAAACCTTATAAGTTGGGATTGAGCAAAGTTCTGAAGCTGAAAATAATTTTGTTGTACTTCACTCAAGCAGAAGATCTATTTTGCAAGGTTTCACTTTTATAACAGATATTTTTAAAGATCATCAAAGATCAGAATCCTCTAGAGGAGGAGGGAGTAGAGGTAGGTACTTCAAAATACCTTCCCATGACATACTTTTACCTTTAGACCCATCCCTGAAAGTTTCATTTTCCTAACATAACCCCTTTCCAAGATAGCCAAAAGTTGCTAAAGTAGAATTTTACCCAATAAGCTTCTGATTTAAAAAATTGCATGCAAAAATTTTGATTGTTCAGATTGACAGATAGTTAGGATTTGCTGGCTAGCCTAAACACTTAGAAAAAATGGTGGTAAAATTCTAGTTAATTGACTTCTTGCTATCTCGGAAAGGGTTTAGGTTAGGAAAATGAAACTTTCAGGGATGGGTCTACAGGCTAAAGTATGTCCTGGGAAGGTATTTTAAAGTACCCATCACCACTCCTTCTCCCTCTAGAGGGCCCTGAAATTTGCCTACATGACAGGTCTATACCTATTGAAATTTTGACAAAACAACATTTTGCCTTAATTTTCAGATACTATTTGCTTATTCTCTGCCTTTAGTTCTGAAAATGCAATTCCTCTTATTTGAGTAGAATTTTGAGCCATATCAATGTTTTATTCCAAATTTAGGAAATGTATTTGCATATCTTTAAAACCTTATAAAATGGAATTGAGCAAAGTTATGAAACTGAAAACAATTTTGTTTTCTTCAATTAAGCAGAAGATCTATTTTGGCAAGGTTTCACTTTTATAACACATATTTATAAAGGTCATCAAAGGTCAGGGCCTTCAAGAAGGAGAAGGAGTGGAGGTAGTTGCTTCAAAATACCTTCCTGGGACATACTTTAGTCTGTAGATTCATCCCCGAAAGTTTCATTTTCCTAACCTAAACCCTTTCTGAGATAGCAAGAAGTCAATTAACTATAATTTTACCAAAATGGTTTGTCAATATCCAAATTGAGATGAAAATGAGCTACCTGGTAAAATTCTAGTTGAGCTACTTTTCACTATCTTAGAAAGAGTCTAGGAAAATGAAACCCAGTAATCAATTCAGGCCAAAAATATAAGCTACTCTTGGAAGGTAATGCCAAGCTTCCATGTTAATTCTCTTCTGATTTCAAAGTCTTTGAAATTTGCCTACTTGACAGGTTTATATATCTATTGAGATTTTGATAAAATATTTTACATTAATTTCCAGTTATTAGTTGCTTTTCTCTGGTTTTAGGCTAGATCTGAAAATACAATTCCTGCTATTTAGACTGGTTAGAATTTTAAGCCAGGTTTTTTCTGAGTTTAGGAAAATGTATTTTCAGATCTTTGAAACCTCACAAATTGGGAGAGGGCAAAGTTATGAAGCTGAAAACAGTTTTCTTTTACTTCAATTAAGCAAAAAGATCTGTTTTTACTTTCATAACACAAAGACTTTTAAAGGTCATCAAATGTACTTCCAAATACCTTCATGGGACACACAACTCTTAATGAATAAATTACATTAAAAAAGTGACATTATTCTTATAATAAATAAAATAAATTAGGTATAACTTGAATAGAGTAAAATGTATTTTCATTTCAGTGCTGTAATAACTAGAAAAGAGAATATTTGTAATATAATTTGCTTTCAGTGAAGTCCCCATGATGCAGTAGGTTTTAGATTTCTGAAGTTGAGAAAAGAGGCAGTAGCAAATTTCCTACTTGTGGTGAAACTAAATTTGGGTAATTGTTTAGTTTTGTCACAAGCTGTGTAAACTGGAAACTATGCTGCAAAGAAGCATAGTTTTTATATTATAGTACTTAAAAATGCTAATTGTAGAAGTGCATCCATTTCTGGTTGACCCTCCTCCTCCATGGGACAAACTAAAAATGCATAAAGTGGGCAGGGTTTGAAGCTGGGGGAAAAGTTGGGGTTGTACAATATGAATGAAATTATATTTTAAATAGTAATTGCAGTTATCACTGGTAATTTCTGCATAGTAGGAAGTTGAAAGATAATTAAAAAGTTTACACATCCATTAATGTGAATATCCAAAGTCATTCAGTTTCACTTTCAAGTTTTAACTAGTCAGCTATTTGAGCAAAACAAACATCTGATTTTGCTTATAGTAAAATTAAGTATAGAGATAAGCAAATTAGTCCATGACCCTGCAGGCAGTAGGGCAAGGTCTCTATTCTGATTGGTTGAATTGTTAGTTGATGTTTATGACCTACTTTTTGCAAATTTGTTAAGCCTTGATTGGTATCTCCATGGTGTTTTTATCATTGTGACCCTATTTTTGCCAGAAATTGCAGGTGGTCAAGGGAAGAATCTGTGGTGTTAAAAGTTTTAAGGCAGGATATTTTTTTTTTTTTTTGAATTACTGCATATAGCTAGATTCTGATGATTGTATATTGTTTTTATGTCATTATTCATTCATATTGTCCCCAACATTTTCGTTTGCTTCAAAACCCTGCCCACTTTATGCATCTTTTGTATTGTTGCAGGGGGATTTAAAAAAAAATGGAATGCTTCTCTAATGGCAAAGAAACAATATGCAATCATCAGAATCCTGCTATATGCAGTAATATGCATTTTAGACAGCTTGTGATGAAACTAAACAATTACCTAATTTTTTAATGAACAGTCTTTGGAAGACATAAGGTTAAACTAAATAGTTTATATATAATGATATGAACTGCTGAAAAGCCCATCAGTTCAAAATATGATTTCACTGTAATTTCATCTTTTATTTTTAGTGTTGTAATAAGTACATAATAAATGTTTGTAATGAAGTATCATTTTCAGTAAAGTACTAATGACAGAGTAGGTTTTAGAGTTTTACTGTTAGGGAAGGAGGCAGTAAAACTTGAATAGAGTAATATGAATTTTCATTTCAATGCTGTAATAACTGGAAAAGAAAATATTTGTATATATATATATATATATATATATATATATATATATATATATATATATATATATATATATATATATATATATATATATATATATATATATATATATATATATATATATATATATATAATGATGTTAGGTGCTGAAAAGCCCATCAGTTCAAAATTTTATTTTACTGTAATCTCATCTTTTATTTTCAGCATTGTAATTAGTACTTAAGAAAATCTTTGTAATAAAGCATCATTTTTAGTAAAGTGCCAGTGACACAGTAGGTTTCAGACTTTTACAGTTTGGGAAGGAGGCAGTTCCCATACTCCTCTTTGAAGGGATTTTTGTTTGTTTCTATCTTGATTTGCATATTTAATTAAAGCTCTGTTTGTTTTAAGGTTTATTTATTCATTTATATTAGTACATGTTGTATGTTTGTTTGCTATAATTGTCTATTTAGTTTCTGTTTATTTTGGGTTTCCTTTATGCTACAATAGTAAAATATTTGTGTTCATTTTAAGCTTGATTTGCATATACCATTTAAGCTGTACTCATTTTAAGGTTTATTTATTGGTTTATATTAGCACAACAAAAGAATAAAAACAAAAACAGAAGAATAGAATAACCAGTATTGGGAAGTACTTCAAGTACTACTTAGGTACAAAATCAAGGTACTTGAGTTTTACTTAAGTACATTCTTCCTGGAGTACTTAATGCTTAAGTAAAATAAATAGGTATCTAACAGTCTCAAGTACCAATAAATTCTGAAGTACTTTCAAGTAATCTCCCAAGTACATTCTGCTTCAATGGAATGACTTTTTTTTATAGAAACGGATTTTTTGAAAAAGGACATTTCAGGACTCAAAAGTAGTAGGATTTCAGGATTGGGCAAAATGCAAATTGAAAATAAAAACATGACATCTTTGCCAGTCATTCTACAAGGAACGTTTTTTATTGTTCATGGTACCATAGATCACAATGGGTCTTTGAAAGCTGTGTGCAAGAACTATCATAATAAGGTGTTAGTTTGACAGATATGTTGTTCAAAATATATTCCATCTTTTGGTTTAAGGAATCAAATAAGTAATGATTGTAATAGTGATTATTTTAGGAGAGTCTATATGTTGCATAACAAGAAACAGAACATATTTTGTTTTACCTGAGTAGATATTTTCAGGTTGGCATAAGTAGCTTCTTCTCAACAAAAGTAAAACAATTTTGCTTACTATATGCTGTTCACCCTGTTCTCTACTTGAAGTTTTCTGCCTTAAATACCAGGTCGAGAAAAGAAGTGGTTGCATCAGGATCTCAAGCTTAAAGTAGCTCTGGATCAAAAGCTGAGGTGGAGCCAGCTGCAAAAGAAGACCAGGAAAAGGGGAACAAACATCAAGTTAACTTGGCTCCCATTTCAAAGAAACTGATAGCTGATTTTCTTTGAGAAAAGAAGCACCAAGGTTTTGACTGAAAAGGCAATTGAACTGATTCTGGAATACATTGTTGAAGAACTGCAGCCATTGTATACAGTGGAAAGACCAATTTGCAAATGACTGATTACAGGACTGGGTTCAATCATCACTGTTATTTGTAGAAAGACTTTTACAATTTGGAAGACAAATTAAAAAATCTGAAAAAAAGCCTGAGAGAAATACTAAGCGGCTCGGACTATATCTGTCTGATTGCAGATGTCTGGTCAGCCATAAACCAGAGCTTTCTAAGAGTGACTGTACATGTGCTTGATCAGGCTAACCATTGGATTTCCATGACCTTGGCTGTACACCAGTTCAAAGGATTGCAAACATATGACAATATTGCAGAGAAGTTTTCAGAAATCTTGAAAGAGTATGGCATTGAAAACGATTTGACTATTGTAAGGGAGATTATCACAGACAATGCATCAAACTGTGTGAAGGCTTTCAGGGAATTTGAAAAAAAGAGGAGCAGGAAGAAGAAGAAATCAATGAAAGTGAAATTGAGTCTGCTGATTTGTACACACTACTGGATGAAAGACAGTGCTTGCTGGGCAAGAGAGCCAAAGTTCAGGGAACCAGTCAATCCAGTGATTACGTTGATGATGCACACTTCTATTTGCTGCAGCATTTTTGGGCACCAGTCATACCCTCAACTAGATAGCTTTGACTGATTCCAAAGATGTATGGACTGACCCAGCTTACAAGAGAGTCTTTTATCCCTTTTCTGGCAAATGCTCTAGTCTGTGGAATTCTCTCAACCTCAGCACTAAAAAGAGTGATCATCTTGCAGAAGTTTACAAGAAAAGTTGATCTGTCCAGTGACAGCATGGTGGAATTCAGAGTATGATGCACTACAATGGATAGTTGAATGTCACAGTGCAGGAAAATTAAGTGCCATTTGTGATGCACTGCAGAAGCAAAGGGTTAAGGCAAACGAAATTGAGTTAATGGAGGAGTATTTGACTGCGTTGGAGCCACTAGCAATTACTCTATGCATGCTTTAAGCCGAGGAAAAATGTTTCTTTGTTAGCATTTACTCAACAATTAAAAGCCTTCAGAAAAAAACTGATGAAGCCCAAGCAGTCTGTGAAGTACACTGCTCCAGTGGTTAGTGCACTACTAGATGGTGTTGAGCAGGGGTTTAGCTTTCTGGGGGCTCTGTCCAAAGCTGCAAAGACTAATTCCTTGTAACATGCAGCATGCCCATGTTCAAGAACAAAATATCCCCCAACAGCTGGAAGAATGTTGGTTGAGGAGGCTAAAAGAATAATAATAATAATAATCTTTATTCTTTCCCTTTATCACAATGCAATAACATGGGTGTCATCAAACAAAAAAAAGAGAAAAACGTAAAAAGAAGCAACAAGAACAAGTGATCCTGATGAAGACAAGTCCAGCCACTTGTCAGGGTATAGTTTTTATGAATACTCAGAAGATGAGAGCAATTCATTGCAGTCTAATTCTGCAGTTAACAAACTGAAAATAGAGGATTTGCAGGTTCTAGGAGACCAATGGAGGGGCTTTTGTGTTCTCAAGGATTACCCTCATATGCAGCAAATTTTTTGAAGGTACAACTGTGTATTGCTATCTTCAGCTCCTGTTGCAAAACTTTTTTCAACTGGAGGATCCGTTTTGTCTCCACAAAGGAATTTGCTAGGAGACCTTAGGTTTAAGTGCTTAGGTCACAAACAGAGGGACCTTTGTATTCTTAAGGATTACCCTCCATGTGCAGTAAGTTTTTTGAAAGTACATCTGTGTATTGCCATCTTCAGCTCCTGTTGAAAGACTTTTTTTTCAACTGGAAGATCCATTTTTTCTTCATGAAGGAATTTGCTAGGAGACCTCAGTTCTAAAAGCAGAATTTGATTGCCAGCATCTCTATCAGAAGACAAATCATTAACCTTGAGCAAGGGAGGCTATACTTCTTTCAGTGTTTCCTGACCTAGAACAGTGCAGTTTGGACTCAATGAAACAAGAACAAAATACCCATTGAAGAATTCGTAGAACTACCTAGAATCCATAACTAGTTACTTTGGTAGGCTGTTGGATGACTTGCGTCAAGTGGGTGTATTTGGCACTGTTACTGTTTAAAACTAACTAACGTTCACATAAGCGGAGCTCTACTGTCTTTTGTGGTGTTTATTTTTTTTGTTTAAACTGCAAAATGCCTTTATTTTATGAATTTATTTTATTTCCAATAGAGGACTAGATATGACTGAGCTAGAAATGGATTCTCCAATTGCCTACGCACACATAGACCTGGTCTGATATGGCTGACATGACATTTTTCCCAACTTGAACTGTGTATCTTTTAAATTTAAAGAGCAAATGACCATGATCTTGCTCTTCGAATTAAATTATTTTCTACACAGATTTTAAAAGCAGTCATTTTGAAATTTTCCCTTAGAGTGAAGGCACCCCCATGCAGACTTTTTTGATATTCTTATTGTGTGTTTGCACACATTACACTTTTGAACCTGCAAGCACACTTTTGGATGTGAAGTCGCACACTGTCTTGGATTTTAAAAATAACTTATTTGGGGCTGGTGCTTCAATAGCTCTGGGTAAATTATCAGTTTTAACTTTAAAAAATAATAAATCTGTTTATCCCTTATAAAATCGAACTTGTCCCTCTCTTGGCCATAAGCTTACATCACCCCCCCAGCTCGCACACATTGTAAAAAAAATTCTTACATGAGTTTCTTCGAAATTTCTAATGTAGCACTGCCAGAGGATATGTTTTTATTTTATACTACGTTACTTTTTTACTATATAAAAGTACTATATTGGAGTCTATGATCGTGAACAAAGTGAGATACGGATCTTTAATGATTTGAGCACATTCTTTTGTGTTGGTTACAGCATCACACTGACTCTTGTTCCACACACTCTCGCACATATTACCAAACCCTGAGTTTAAAACAAGTTTAAAGATATACTAACTTCCGTTTTTGCCTCAGATCGTTTAATGACAAAGGTGTCAATAAAGGTCTTCACGTATGGATTTTGATCCAACTGGAGGGCTCTATAAATCTTTTTGACCTTGAAACCGTTAGCCAGCATCCACCACAAAAGAACGTGTTTACAGCAATATTCTGCTTTGAGTGAAGACTAGCAATAAGCTTGAAGATCAACAATAAGGTGTTCAGTGCATACCCCCACTCTCCACCAAAGATAAATTATAGGATTGTATAATCCTAAAATTATAGGATTAACAATAAATATATTAATGGCTATAATACAAATTATAGCCATTTGTAATTCCAGCACGGTAAAGAGAAGTGAGACATTGTCAATGGATAAAGGGAGTTCATATCCAAGAAAACCACAGTCGGATTTTCATTTTTTCATTGCTGATTTTAAGAATTAAATCCATCGCCAGATGAACAGTTCAAGAATAATACGCCAAATTCAACTCAAATTCCTTGTCAATTTTATCCGTGTTTTTACAGACAATATCCTACAACGTTAATACATCACTTGCCAGGTACATTTTACAATAATAATCTATATTTTGCACCCTCATTTAGCCCAAAGGTTTTTAGCCAATTCATAATTGGCAGTGGTGCATTGATGATCGTGAAGTGAATCATTACACGTTTCGATGGGCGGCAATTTCTCCTCGCGTAGCCTCGAGGTGGAGTTGTAGTACTCATACGGGTGTATGCCCTTACACCTGGATGAATCGTACATTTCATCATCTGGAAAGTGCTGGAAAGTTCATTTGGGGAATAAACTATAGGAATCTGAAAAACGGGTTTTACTCCAGTTCTTATATTATTTTCATGTGTTTTCCATTTGAATTATAAGAGGATCAACTTCTCATATGATTTGGGTATGATATTATAAGAAAAAGACCCATCTACCCATGCGCCGTTTACAACTTCTCCTTTCTGCAAACATGCCAACACTGGTAATATGAATTTCAAATCATAGTTACAATTATGCATATAAACCGGTAGAAAGTATTGTTTTTTAACACTTACATTGTCTCTTACACTACATTAACATAATCCTGATTGTTACTCCTTCCCGATAAAATTGGTTTACTTATCCTTAAGGGATCATGGTTGCGGCCTCACATGCCCCCACCACCCTCAACAAATTTTTCCCCATATATCCAGCACATATCTTTATTTTAGTTGCAAACTCATGTTCTGATGATAGAGACATTAGAGACTTTACATTGTGCAGCCGAGACATTGGCTTGTTAGTAGTTTCAATAAGTGCAACCGTAGCTGCACCTACAGATTCTTCCTCACATGTCTCAAATACCTCTACCAATTTTATGCTATTACTCAAGTTTCTTTGCCCCGTGAGCATAATAGGCTGCAATTGCTTCATGTTCCGGTTCGAATTTGATGGATCGTACACGTACATTAGTTTTTGCTCGATGTCTAATGCCACCTTGTCGCTCTGCAGGAGTAAATTTCGAAAATTCTTAAACCGCAAGCCGGTATTGTCGCCTGAAACCGTCTCCACGGACTCTTACCCATGACGCTTACAGTGGTTCAAGTGATGTTTTAATTTTAATTCTGTTTGGAAAGCAGATAGACACATTGGACAATAGTAGCGCGGAGTTTGATTCTTCCCTTGCCTTAAAACCCGACTAATATTGGTAATTGAAAAGAAATATCAGATTGCATCAGGCTCACTGACAGGCTCATAAAGAAGCCATACCCAGTATTTCACCGATTCAATAGACGGAGCCCTTAAAGAATATAAAACCCCCTTTAATCTGTAAGTTCCCGTCTTCAAACTCTGTATCGTATGGAAACACTGAAACCCCAATATTTAAATGCTTGTTGGCCCTCTCAAAAATGTCCATTCCCTTGAGTGTTACAGGCCATTGTCCCTTGAAACAGTTCAAATCGAATTTAGGAAATTCTGCCCCCACCCACCCCCATTAGCTGCCTAATTGTCCAAATGTCTCTTACTAGCGACATCTCTCGAGGTTTTATACTCTGCAATAAGGACTGCGTGGCCTACTTGAAGCACTCTAAGCCCATATCGAAACGAAAGCGTTACACACCTCTACAGCCCTTTAAATATGCATTATACACTACTTTCACTCTTCCCGCCTCTTAAAAAAATAACTTTTTTAACTTTTTGACATTAAGATCTAAATTTTCTATAAACAAAACAACTGACCCACTCCCATTCTCATAATGATTTTCTATCCTTTAGAAACTACTACCCATCCAATCCGAAAAATGCCCTCCAAATTATGTAAATCTGGGTGAAGTGTCCGCATCTCCGTTTGTAGGTTTGCTGGCATAGGGGTATGCTACGTCCACTGGATTCGCATGGGTACTACCACTTGTAAGAATATTGAAGACGTTTCAAACTCAGCTCTAAAAACATAAATTTTGCGCAAAGTGGAGTTTGTTAGATAAAAATCGGGCAATAATAGGGGTGAGCTGGCATCATTTTGTTCTCGTTTCCACATATCACTGAAGGACGATTACTTTCTTGACCTCCCTTTCTGGTGGCTGTTTAGCCCATTCATAGTCCTTATTGATGCCGAGATCCCGAATAAACTTATCTAAATAGAACATAGGGGAGTTAATCTATTTGGGCTCACCTCCAAGCTATAAAACCCCTCACATTCACTATTCTCACTGGATTTATATAAATTGCCCCGAAATCCTGCTAGTAATGCCTGTTTGTGAACCTAGAAAAATAATAAGAGCTTATTAGCTATTGAAACACTTTTGATTTCATCCTGTGAAAGAATTTATATTATGCTCCAAAAAGAATGCATTATACTTAAGAGTGACCCTTCATATGTATTGAGACCACACCACACTACAAGTTAAGAATTTAATGACCAGAAATTATCCCATAAACTGACCTTTCATATTCCGAAGTAGTCTTCCAAGCTCCCAATAATCTCTGCAAGATTTCTGAATTTCTTCCTCGCTTATGCGTGTACATGAAAAAAACTGGCACTTGCTGGTAATTTTATTCCACTAACGTTTTCCTACTGTTTTTTTGTTAGTATTCTGTGACGAGTATTCTTCCCCTGCAGCCCTCTTCTTTCTTCTTTTAAGGTCTAGCTTCTTTTGAAGTGGAAGAGACCACCACCACCTCAACCACTTGTTCTTCAGTGTCCAAAGCTAAGTAAGAGCTAACTTGGCTTGAAAATGCATTTTCTGTTACTAGTACTGCAGTGGGTATGCTTGTACTTTCCGCGATAGTCTCTGCTTCTGTCTCATTTCTCACTAATACAGAAGGAGCATCCTGGTCTCTGGAAGATTCTTCTATCGTTTCTTCTTGACTAGAATCATAGCTTTCAGGGTCAGGCCTGACCTCAGGACGCCCATTGTCATCACCATCACTGCTACCTGACAGGTCTTCATCTGATATGTCATCGAGTTGGTCCAAAATGTTATTGGTTTATAACACTCGGCGAACCATGGAAAACCCTGGAATGGCAATTTTAGGTCAATTTAAAGAAACGTCGGAAATTTACTACTTCGTTTCCACTCACTTAATATAAATTAAGGGGGAGTCTCAATTTTTCGAAAACTGGGTTGACTTATGTGCATAATGAACTGGTTGGGATACGGGCACTTCTTCCTTTGTGCTTTGATCTGAGTACACACACAAGCCAACCCAGTTTTCTGAATATCGACTCAGACTACTGGCAGGAGCTCCCCTTTACTGTAGTAGACCTTTTTAAGCAACAGATAAAGTTTCAGTTTGGACCAATAAGCAAGCAAGGGTGAATTCGAAGATATTTTTGCTCACAGCCAATAGAGGTTTTGCAAGGCTAACTAACACACATCCTGAAAGATTTGTAGGTGCTCCTGATCTTGCATTGGCGCATTTTTTCTGGATAAAATGCAAAACAATTGGACGAAACTAAGGTTACCAGTCAGGTATTATCTGGTGTTACCCAACCTTTTCTTGTAGGAAACCGAATTTGCATTGTTAGGTTATTCCAGAGAAAACAAAAACTATATCACCTTTTACCGTGGATTTGTATCTACTAGCCCAGAATTTATTGAAAAAACTCATTTTCAAGTATAATAGTTTGGACTCCAAAGGAAAGATCAGAACTTACTAAAAGACGTAACTGACACGATCTGATAAAGACTGATCCATCTAAAGGTCGCAACTACCACTTCCGACCTTTTGGTGGGACAAAGTTTTCACATACGTCTTTTCAACGCTCCTAGTTGGGACCTTTCACTTTCGTATTTACTTACTCTGGCCACAGAATATGAAAAAGGAAAAACAACAAAAAGGAGGCTGCTGCCATCTTGTTCTGAAGAAAATGTAAGTTACGACCTTTAGGTGGTACAACGTCGTTATGTTCCTTAAGAAGGCCTGAGAATGTCAATCATTTTGACAAAAGCTTCCGTCGATCAATTTATTTAAGCATGATTAAGCCCTCTAGGAACCTGTTTGACGCTTGAGTCAAGCGTTGACGGGGATTGACAGAAATTTTGAATGACTCAAGCGGTTGACGAGGGCGATTGACCGTCTAGACTAGTTTTGTTCAATTATTGCAACAGTCACGCGCCAGAAACCATGGAAGACACATGGGAAGTAAGCGAAAACGTGGAGAGCAATTTTATCTGTTTATTAATAGTTATACCGGGATCACCCTGAGTTATGGAAGGGTAAAAGTAGAGACTATTATAACCGAAATAAGAAAAGTGCGGCATTTGACAGGACATTGCAGGCAGTAAAGACAGTGAAACCAGATTATACAGTTTCTGAACTAGAGAAGAAATTTAATTTTTTAAGGACAAATTATAACCGCGAGTACAATGAATCGAGTAGAAAAAGAAGTCCAGAGCTTCAGCAGATGACAACCGATACTAAATTGGAAATTAGCTTTGGTCAAGATTGAAGGGTCGATTGAAGGTTGATAAAAGCACACGTCAATCGATTGATTGAAGACTTTGATTAAAATGATTGACTGTCCTGGCCTCCTTTATTGATAGTTGCTTTATAATGGCTAATGAAGTCAACAGAAAAAGTCAGTCAACTTTTTTATATAACTCAGGTTATCTAACTTCATGAAGGGCTACATAGCCCAAAAAACGCCCTAATAGAATAGCTATTTTTAATAGGAGCAAAAAAACTAGATTTAAGTTTATTAGCTAAAAATGGAATTTACAACAGTAGTGATTAGTGAATACCAAAAGAAGGGATGTTGAATCCTATATCCACAATTTAGCCAGTAGATAAATTTCCCAAAGTATGTTTTCTTTAATTTTAGCTTGGATCTGCTTTTTCTTGACTAGATTCTGAAACCTGGATAAACTTTCTTTGATTTCTTTCGTCTAACTGACTTAAGGAGCAAATATAGTTCTGTTAAATATTCTCTTATCCTTGTTGTTGAAATGCTGTAACCTGTCAACGTTTTAGTATAATTGATTATTTCCATAAAGCTTTTTTTTTATCTCTTGTGAGGATAATTCGTTGCTGGTGCCTCTAGGCCTGCAAAGTTGAGGAAACTCTGTATGCAAAACCTTGGTATGGTAGGTCTAGTAGATAAGCAGTGAGATGTTTATTTATTGCTATACCATAACTATTTAAAATATTACTTGCAGGTGTTTTTGGCAATGATTCAAATAAACATTTGGAATTAGGCAAACTCTACATGGCCCAAGGACAGTTACAGGATGCTTTGACTCATTTTCATGCTGCTCTAGGTATGTAGTCAACGCTCTTGGATGGGAACTCTGCATTTCTGCCATATTCCAAATCAATTTTGTTTGACAGCTTTTCTCTTCCTTGTTAGTATTTGAGTACCATTTGCTGTTTTTTTAAACAACAGGCATACACGAGCAAAAACTGTCGTAATTTTTGTCGGTATCAAAATAGTGACTCTTGGAAACATTGTTGGCAAATATTAACTGTAAGGGTAAAACTTTGGTTTCATCAAGACTGACTAGAGACAACCTATACTAGATAAGCTAATGCAGTCTGTTAATAATTATTTTTTATTTTAAAGTATGCATTGAAATTACAATTTGTAGTATCATTTTAAATCAAAATTATCTTAGTTTAACTGTCAGATTTTTGGAGAAGTGAAATTGTATCAAGGCTAACAAAAGGAAGTAAGCAATTTATCTGGAACAAAGCATAGTTCAAACAAACACAAAGTAGAAACAATTGGGAAAATCTTTTCAAGACAGTGGAAATCAAATCTGTGGATATTTCGGC
Organism: Artemia franciscana; assembly: GCF_032884065.1. Taxonomy (NCBI): domain Eukaryota; kingdom Metazoa; phylum Arthropoda; class Branchiopoda; order Anostraca; family Artemiidae; genus Artemia; species Artemia franciscana. Next base: position 66,788,537 of record NC_088863.1, on the reverse strand, counting down.
CCTATGTCCAAGGGCCGTCGTCAGCACAATACGAGAAAGAGAAAAGAAGAATATATATATATATATATATATATATATATATATATATATATATATATATATATATATATATATATATATATATGTTAAGAGTAAACTGGGAGTTTCAGAGCAGCAACTCATCAGTGTTGGGTCTGAATCTTGCATTACTGAAGATCTTTTTTAGTCTTTAGGTTCTACTTATTGCTGGATGGATTGACATCTAAAAATGAAGTGATTCCTGTGTAGAATTGCAGAATGTGAAGAATGGATGATCTAGTTTATTACAATTAATCGTCCCTTTTCTTTAGGATCAGAAATTTAATCTTAATTACATAGTAAACAACATATCCTTTTTTAAAGAAAATATAGGAGAAGTGACTGTTTTATTTCTTTAAGAACTTTTCTTCTAAGTACATGTCTGAGCGCTGGGATTTTACTCTGAGTTCAGTTGGATTATTTAAGAAATTATGGACCAATTATTCTGTTGCCAAAATATTTTTTATTCCTAGATGGTTTAGGATATGCAGAAATTCAAGGTCAGTGAGTGAGTTTACTTTGGGGAATAACCAGGTGTGATTAGGGGCAAGTAATGAGCCTGAAGGCACATTTGAAGTCTCAGAGCATGTCTATGTTCTGGATGCAGGCGGATTAGTATTTTTAGCCTTGAGGGCCCTTTTTTCTGCAGCGAGGTTGGAAATATGGTGGGCCGTCTATGCTTGTACATTATGCATAGACAACATTGCTGCTGTTCATTTGCGCCAACAGAAACGCCATCTATAATCCCAAATTTTTGTTCTCTTTATCTCCAACAAAATCTTGTTGTTGGTTTAATTTCTAAAATGAATTGCAAAGCAGAGAAAACTAAGAGCCTTTGTATTGCGAAGGTTTGATCAGCAAACGATTTTCTGATATCTGATAGTATAATGGGAGGCAAGTTGACAGTGGAGGAGCTTCCCAGGATTTTTCAGGAGCCAAAAATAAAACAGAGTGAAAAGTAAAGGACAGCAAGAGTAAGGGAGACTTAGAAGAGCAAGAATTTAAAAGGACTTATAAGGTGATAGATGAAATAAAGAAAGAATATAAAGTGTCCATTTTAAGGAACATCGTACAAGAGGAAATGAAGCAGTGGATGGAACTTAGTCTTGGCTATGCAGTAACCAAAATGTTTGATGTAAAGTAGTGTGTGTTTGGAGAGTGCAATAATTATAACGTGACAGAAGCTTTGAGAATGATGAGATGAAAAGTGCCAGGGTCCTTTCACGGTCCTGTGTCAACTCTAAATTCTTGGTTCAACCTGCCTAAGATCATAGGTAGGCGTGCCTTGTTTACCTCTCATTTCAGGCAATCTAATGGCCCTATGTCAGTTTCAAATTCTTAGTCAACCTGCCTGAGACTCTAGGCGGGCGTGCCTTGCTGAAAGATAACAAACAAGTATTGGTCCAATAAGAGAGGCATACTTACTCTCGCCGTTTAGTTCTATCACTATGTTAGCTCCATGACTATCTACCTTAGTTCTTCTGCCCTAGGAATGACACATGGACAGATAATAGATAGACTTATCTATTAACAAATGAGCTAGCATCATTTTAATACATTCCTAAAAAGGGGGTTAATGCCAAATTTTCTCATTCAATTGGACTATCTGTCTTGGTTTTTTCTACAATTAGCCATGGCTTGATGCCCAAAACTATTCGATTTTTATTCAAAAGCAAAATGGCTTGACCCTAATTAATAGACACCAAGGTCTTGGTGTCTGTGGCCATTAAAGAATGGAGTGGTTTTTTGGCAGCATTAAGAGATTGGATCGTGCTCTGTAGAGGGGGGGCTCTCTGAGGAAACGAGAGCATGCAAAGCTTGTGATGAATCTTGAGTTGTATGCGCTGCGAGTGAAAAATAGCCATATTGAGACTAGAGTGGCTCTGTTATTGCGTCTACAAGAATAATTGAGGAGCATCAGTAAGTAAATAATAGCAATGAGTATGTTTTAATGTGGATTGGGTGCAGGGAAATTAGGATTCTGGGGAAGAAACTGCTCAAAGTAAGCATGAGAAGGGGGATAAAGAAATCCAGGCAGCAAATGGGGAAGGGGATTGGAGGACAGCCAGCCCCCCTCTCGCTTCCTTTTATCGACCCCGCCCCCTAACCCCAAAGACGTCCGCTTGAAATTTTTAGATTGTCATTTTTCAAAATAGTTAAAAGGTACTATATTTGTGCCTGTGGGGATAGCAGAACCCATACAGTCCTGTGGGACTATGGCTGTAAATTATTCAGACTGTCCATTGTTTACATGTAAGTTTCATTATTGGGAAATGGGTGCATGTTTGATCCTGGTTGTCCAAAATGAATAATGATGTTAAAGGGATGTCCTTTTTAGGAATGTAGGGGGATTTTAATGAAATCGAAACACACTATCGCCTAAATATAACAACTTGAAGCTTTCAGGCTTTGTATAGGGGGATGCTGAATTAAGTAAAACAAACTATGAGCATCCATGATATGAAAAGGGAGTATCTAGAACATCATAGGAACTACTGAAAGTATTAAATTAGACCGTAAAGGGATTCTTAAAGTGGTGATAAACACAATAGAAAGACAGTGTGCATCCCGGTTGCCAAAAGGGCTATCCTTAATGTCTCAGCAATGGTTACGGGTCCTAGGTTGTGACTTTCAGAGAATATTGAAGTAATTCAAGTCATTCCATGCATCCAGCTATTAAAAGGGCGGATTTGCATCATCTTAGAAATTGCTAAGAGTGTTAAGTTCGTATTATTAAGGAATTGTGAGGGGGGCTCTGAAGTAAGTCGAATGAGAAACTATGAATCGAGTATGTCATCTATTTGGTAGATGTCACTTGCGCCGTCCGGCTAGCAAAACATCTTACCATAGTTTAGCTTTATATTTGTGCGTGGAAGTTGGTTCCTCATGGTGAGAATGATATTGACTTATGCAGTTTTTTTCGCTCTATTTTTGAGTACCAGAATCACTCCTGTTGAAGCCGTCGCTGTGCCAAAAAATGACTTAATAAAGTTGCGTTTCCATTCTACCTTTTTGGTCCCATCTATCTTGACTACGCTAACTGCATTGCACTTACTGCGAGAAGTCACAGGTGGCGTATCGTCCACCAATGGAAACAATCCGACAGGAAAGAACCGGGGATGCTGGGCAGGGAAAAATGAAAGGAGAAGGCGTACGGGTTGTGCTATTTCGGTGCTAGTGACAAGCCGTGACTATTGTTCTTCGCCAAAACAAGTGTTTTTGCGAAACCTGGTGAAAATCAAGATATCCAGATCACCTAAAATACCGAGTCTGAAGAGATTTGACGAAACCCCCTGTGCCCCATCCAGGATAGCCCGCCTGTTCTTAAGCCCGAACGTCCTTTAGCTAAACGTAAGTTGCCAAATATACTTGTGTGTAACGCTAGATCTTTGAACAACAAAACTGATGCACTTGAAGTTATTGCCAGGCAGAACAACGCCTCAATAATAATAATAAGCGAATGTTGGGACACTTCTGACGAATCGGCGCGCATCAAAGGTTACTCAAGCTACTTTAATACACGTCGCGATCGGGGCTTGAATCGTCGAGGAGGAGGCGTTGGACTTTATGTTCGTAGTGACCTACCCTCAAGGCTGCTAAGTGAGCCTATTGACTCTGACCACGAAATATTATGGACCGAATGCAAACCTGCACGTTTATCAAAAAGATTTTCATGTTTAATTGTTGCTTCGGTCTATTATCCTGAAAGCGCTAAAAACAGGAAAGATGGGTCGAGCTTACATGCGGAGCCCCACAAGGTACTAAGCTCGCTAGTCTACTGTTTTTGGCAGTGATAAATTTCATCCTTTCCGGCTACAAAGAAAGATTTAAGCATGTAGACGACTTGTCAGTCCTACTGAAGTACATTGTTGAGGAGTCTGAGGCTGTCCCCCAATTCTGTAACGAAATAATCAACAACTTTAAAGATGAATGTACTGCGAACAGCCTCCAAATCAGCGAAGGAAAGACTAAAATCCTTCGCTTTAATCCCCTGAAGAGAGACTTTGTGTGTCCTCCTCCTCCTTATCCTAGTGAATCTTCGGCAGTAGTGCTTGGTGTCAAGTTTAGTATCGACTGCTCTTTCAGCCTTCATGTCGATACAATTATCAAAAAGGCAAATAGTGCGATGCGGAAACTTATACTAATGCGTCGACAAGTCAATAACACTATTTACCTAAGTGACCAGCTTGAGTCAATACAAAAAAGAGCAGTCAAAGTAATATTGTGCGATGCTTTTACCGAATATAAGTTATCATTATCCACTTTACAAATTCCCTCGCTTCAAGAGCTTCGTCTCAGTTTGATCCTTGAATTTGGCCAATATCTTCTCAGAAGTGATAAATACAGATCGATACTACCACCAGTTTTAGTGAAACATCGAAGTACTAGGTTGAAGAAAATTGACAGATTAGCAGCACCTCCTTCAAGCACAAATCGTTTTTCCAACTCATTCATCCCTTTCTTTGTATCAAAGTATAACAATTGTTGATTTTATCCTATTTGTCTTCTAATTTTTTGTCGTTTGAATTAATCCTTTTTTTGTAAGCACAAGCGCCATTTAGTTTTATGACTACGAGAGATTGTGCAAATAAAACCAATTCTATTCGATTCTATGTTGACAGGGCGTATCTGCCATATCTCACAAATTGCTAAGGGCATTAATTTTAAAATTTCAGGCAATTTTAAAGCTGAATTGAAGAAAGTATGTGCATTCATGTGGCCGAAAGAGTGTATCTAATTTTCATTGAAAGGCTAACTTTATTACATTGTTAGTTTTAGGGAATGTTGATGTAAATTAATAGACATTATAGGCACGCAAGCTGTTACATGGGTGTATCTGTGCCTCATGAATGGCTGAGTATATTAAGTTGGAACTTTCAGAGAATGTTGAATTGAACTCAATAAAAAAACTTAGAGTATCTAGTTTGGAATACTAGCATAATTGTAGTTGAGGGGAACGTTCAATTTATTTGAAAACACTATTTATCCACGTTGTCAAGGAGTGTATCTAAAATATTTCCAGAACGGCTGGAGGTATTGAATTGAAGCTTATGAGGATGTTGAGTGGGATGTTGAACTAAACAAAAGATGCCATGTGTGTTCAGGTTGTCAAACAGACGTACGGACAATATATCAAAATGGCTAAGGGCATTATGTTGGAAATTTCACTGAATTTTGAATGGGATGTTGAACTAAATAAAGACACAACGTGCACCCAGGTTGCAAAAGGGCTGATTTGCCATATCTAAAAAAACAACTATGGATATTAAGATGAAAATTTCAGGATGTATTGAGAGCGATATTGAACTAAATCAAAAGAAACTATTTTTGTTCAAGTTGAAAGATTGTATCTGCATTACCTCTGAAATGGCCAAGGGTATGCTACTAAAATTTTCAGGGAATTATGAGGGGAGTTGAGCTAAACGAAAAGAGTTGGATGTGCTTCCTGGTTGTTCAAAGGGTGTATCTGAAACATCTTAGGGACGACTGGTGATGTTAATTTTAATGTTGAAGTTTTTTTGTGGGGGGGGGGGGGGGGCTGAAGACAAAGGACGGTATGTGCATCCATGATGTCAAAAGATGTATCTAAGATATCTCAAGAACGACTTTCAAGTTTATAATTCGATGGCTAAAGGAACCTAGCTTAAATTTTGAGGGGACAGTACATGGAGGATTTGAGGACGCACTAACTTTTGACTTGGGGAGGGAGGCAAAGAGAGCTTAAAAATAAATTAAATTTTGAGACATGAATTAGTCGTCTAGATTCTATTTGCCTTATAGAAGACCCCCATTTTTTCCGATTTTCAGTCTGTGGATTTGAATAATATTCTCCCTTCCAATTCTTCCAAAACTCTATAGTAAAACTGTAGAATCTGCAAAGTTTTTTTTTTTTCGAATATATAGAAAACAAGCCAAAATCATGATTCTTAAGTAAGAAAATCGTATTGAGTCGATTGTCCTAGAAAATCTCAAGATGGCATTTTCTGCCACTTTGTGACCCCAAACTGCAGATTTGAGTACAAAACTGTTCTTGATTAGAAACTCTAATATAGCCAGTTGATTTGCACTCTTTTAAATAATATATTGAGCATCCCTGTTTCAGAGATAGTAGGGTCGTACGGTGGCGCATTCGCCCTAAAGAGTCAAGTAATCCATATATAATATTAAGTTTTAAAGCAAAGTTTTTTCCATTGAAAGTAAGAGGCAACATTAAAATTTAACGAATATAAATTATTCCTCTCTAAGTTCTTTAAAAACACTTATCATTCAAATTCAACGGTCAGTGTGTTTCAGAAGTCTTTCTGAACAATGTAGACTTTAATTGACACAAAAAAATCCGAAAAAATATCCTCCTAATATACGGAATAACTTCTCTTCGTTTTTAAGTTATAATGTTGTTCCTTACTTTCAGCTGAAATAACGTCTATTTTTAAGATTTAATTTTGGATCGTTTTTAAATAATGCCTGAAAATTTTCTCCCCCCTATGAAATTTCTCCTGGTTATAATGTTATAATGTTGTTCCTTACTTTCAGCTGAAATAACGTCTATTTTTAATATTTAATTTTGGATCGTTTTTAAATAATGCCTGAAAATTTTCTCCCTCCTATGAAATTTCTCCTGGAAAATTTCTCCCGGAAATTCTCCACGGATACTCCAAGAAAACACTCCCAATGGAGAATTTTCCCCCATGGGAAATCCCACTCCCCCCCTAAAAAAATCAGGTTTATTTCCCAATAACAAATACTATGTATAAACAATTGGCAAATTGTGTAATTTACATCCCTTTCTCTAGAGGCTGTGGAGGGTAATGTCATCACCAAAAGCATAGTTATTTGACCTTTCGGCTGTGTTGGACCAAATGGATATCTAAAAATTCTGGACATGTGTCACTGGGACACAAAAGGCTTGGGAGGGCCCTCCCTCCATAATCTTTTTAGTTACTTAAAATGGGCACTAGAAATTTTGATTTCCGTTGGAATGATCCTTTTCAGATCCTCCATCCGAACCAGATTTTCTGGTTCGATACGGTTACCCATGAGAAAAAAACAACATGGATATGATCTTTCTTTTGGCAAGCGAAATTCTGTATTTTTTAAGATATGAGCTTGAAACCTCTACAGCAGGGTTCTCTGGAATCCTATAAAGTCTTTCTAGGGTTCCATAAATAGTAATGGAAAAGTATTTATTGTGGACATAAATTTGCCTTACCTTAACGAAACTAGTAACGAATCTGGATATTCAAAAGTGCAGAGGGCTAAAGCAGAATCAAAATCAGCATTTTTACTTTTTAAAGGGTTTTCTAATTAACATTTGTCTTCATGTCGCCTTTGCCAATTGTTGATGTGTTCTGCCAACGAGAACTTTCCGCAAGAACATGGGACTGTATGCACAGCTACCAGCTTTGCACTTAACTTTTTGTGCATCGATTAATTGAATAATTTTATCGATTTGGATTTTCAACATTTAGCAATAATCGTTTGTCTTCTTTTAAGTGTTGTTGGCATCTTTGAAGGAAGTTGCTGATGAGTTTTGCGGTGTTTTACTAGGTATTTCTTAAAACTATGATTAAACCTCCATACTGGCTCATTTTACTGGCAGTCTCTTAGGGATGCTTGAATATCTTCCTTAAACAGTATGGGTTACTGATAAGAGTGGAAACTCGCGCTAGTGCCGGAAAAAAATCACCAACGCCATCTAGCATTTTGTTAAAATTATAAGGCTGGGCCTAGTATTTGTCTTTTTAACAGTAGATTAGCCTGCCCTAAACAGCCAAATACTTGCCTTTTTAGGCAGCTTTAAATGTGGGCGAGGGTAAAGAACCCAATCTGTTTAACTAGTAAGTCTACCAGTTTAAACCTAGGCCTTCTCTGTTCAGCCTGGATAGGTCAATTAAATTAATGTAAAGCTTGAACAAAACCAGTTCAGGTTATTTATTTCTTACACAGACACTTCACCTTTAAATGCTATAAATATACAGATTAAGCCAGGCCTATATCATTATCATATCAATAATCCTGCTCTGTTTAAAAAATTTTCCCTTTATAGAGATATTTTTTTATGATTTTGCCTGCCACTACGTCGCGTCTGGCGCATAGTAGTTTCTCTAATGCGGAAGATCTGACTCTTATCAATTACCCATAATCTTTGGCCTACCTAGTAATATGACCTTGGTATCTATATCTTTGGCCTACCTAGTAATATGACCTTGGTATCTATATCTTTGGCCTACCTAGTAATATGACCTTGGTATCTATACTCTGTGCTTATTCTTGATTGTGTACCTTTATTTCAGAAATAGATTCCAATAATTACCTTACGCTATTCAGAAGAGCCACTGTATTTTTGGCACTAGGAAGATCCAAGTCAGCTTTGGATGACCTGAATAAAGTAATTGAACTAAAACCTGACTTTAATTCGGTAAGTCTGTATCTGATTCTCAAAGTATATCAAATAAAACAGAAAATTTAAAACAAAGCTTCTGTATAAATTTTATATTTGAATGTCTTTTTAGATTTTTTTTTTTGCTGGATTGGATTGGGGAGTATCCTTCAAATGAATTGAATTCTGTGTAATTTTTCACCTTCAATAGGAGTGAAGTTGATGCTCTGAAATTTCAAAGCAGATCACCGTAAAAGAAAAGACTTCTTCGCACTGAGAACTAATATAAGTACATTTTCCTTCAAAATTTATCGCACGTAGTAACCATCCCATAATCTGCCCATTCCCAAGTTGAAATTTAAATTTATCTTGGCCCTTCTCCCCCTCCAGTACTCATTTAAAACCTCTAGTGGACCCGTTAAGCATTTAATTTTTGTTCCTGAGATATAGCAGGCATAGTGTTTTGATAACCTGGTTGTACATATTGTCTTTTGTTTTAGCTCTAAGCTGTCCCCCAAGTCACAAGTCAGCGTCCCCCTAACTATAACCGAGAGCTTGAATTTAACGCTCTAAGCCGTTCCCAGGATGTTGCATATACGCCATTTTGACAACTGTGCATAAAGTATAAGTCTTATAAGAGCTTATAGTGCAAACAACTCCATTCAACTCCTTTCCTGAGTAAAATTAACTCTTGGGAAACTCCAAAAGATCGGCGTATTTAATGATACGTAAGAGCTTTCTCAAAATACAGCTTATTAGGGACAAAAGATTTTGGGCTTATTTTCTGGCCTGCTAAGAGTTTCCCACATATTCAATAGATTAAAGATTATCTTGGCCCAGACAATGATCACTTACAACTTTGAGCGGACAACCAGGATCAAAATGTAACCCCTCCCCCTATTTTCTTTTGTGAAAGCTTTGTGTTATTAAAAACCAAATTCAATAATTTATGACTCTTGTCCCAGTCGCAATTTGTTGCAGTCACAGTCTCAAATAGTGACAGTAGTAGTAGTTGTAGGCTGGACAGTTTCAGCTTAATACCCTTAACTGTTCCTTTTCATTGCAGATACATCCTTTCAATTTTCTTTTCGTTTCTATTTAATTTTTTATTTGTTTTTTACACGTCCTTTTTATATTTTTATTTGAAATTTTCAACCGTTGCCCTGGGGGCCGTGGGAGTTCATGTCATAACTGTATGTATATTGTTGAATCTTTCAACTGGTTTGATCAAAATCCTAAAAACAATTTTTTGATTGGATGTCTCCATTTTTGTTGTTTTTTTGTGGTGGGGGGAGGGCCAAAAGACAGGGACGGGCTGCCCTGCAATCACTTATGACTCTTGAAAAACTGATGCCAAAGCTATTTATGAAACGCTGTACATACCCCGTTTCGAAAACCTAACAGTGCAGTTTATATTTTAATCAACATCGTTAGTTTACCATGCTTAAATTGTAAGTCCCATAGGAGCATCTAGTACAAAAATCTTATTTTTTTTTAAATTACAGACAAAATCATTTTGGCCCCTTCCCCACTAAATTAAAGTTGAAACTATCTTTACCCACAATCCCCCAATTTGAATTTCTCATGGTCCACCCTTTTCCTATCTTTTCACAAAAAGACCTTGGAAAGTTTGAGCTCCATGTCATATGTAAGATGGATCAACCTTCAGTGAGAAACCTGATGGAAATCTTGTGACATAACTGTAAAAAAGCAATGGAAAAACACCATTTAAAAAGAAAAGGTCAGAACGTCATAGTTTTTTCGCACAAACGACTTCACATTATTGCTATCTTACACATAGATGGTAATGCAGTGATGGTTGGGATGGTATTTTGATGAACTAGATCCACGGTGTCCTGTGTACTATCAACAATTTCACGGGAGCACTAACTGATAACACGATCTCACTTCACGAACAACAGTATGATAACATTGTTGATAATCAGAGCCAACAGAGAACTGTCTACAAAATTTAATAGCTGATATTTTTTTTGTAGCCTCAGAGATACAATGTTAGTGCTTTGGAGTTCGGTCAGGCTTAGCTTGCTAGGCTTTCTTAGAGAGGCCAGTGGCTTTCATAAATTTATGTTTCTAGGGTTATGCACAAAGTCATAGAAATGAGCCTTGTTTGTCCAATCGTTGCTAGGCAAAAGTTCATCTTTAATATAAAGAGTAAAATATTAAAACTAAAATGTTATAACTAAAATATTTTTAAAGCAGCCTTAGCATCATAAATTCAAGGAAGCTCAACCAGGACTCTAGGACTCAAACAGTTCAACCAGGACTGAGTCCTCGTTCAACTTCCTTGAAATAGTGCTGCTTTGAAAATATTTTAGTTTTAAAAATTTTATTTTAATGCGAGCTCTTGTATAATTTTTTTTTTATGGCACTTGGTATTAACCAATGACATCGGAAATAGCGATCGGAAATTCTGTCGGTCTGTCTGTCTGTCGGTCCCGGTTTTGCTAGTGTAGGCACTTCCAGATAACCTAGGACAATGAAATTTGGCAGGTGTATCAGGGATCAGACCAGATTGAATTAGAAATAGTCGTTTCCCCAATTTGACCATCTGGGGGGGGGGAGAGTGGGTGGACGGTTAACTTGGAAAAATTAGAAAAAACGAGGTATTTTTAACTTACGAGCGGGTGATCGGATCTTAATGAAATTTGATATTTAGAAAGAGCCCATGTCTCAGAGCTCTTATTTTAAATACCGATCGGATCTGGTGATATTGGGGGGAGTTGGATGGGGAAACCGAACACCTTGGAAAATGCTTAGAGTGGAGAGATCGGGATGAAACTTGGTGGATGAAATAAGCAAATGTCTTAGATACGTGATTGACGTAACCGGACTGGATCCGCTTTCTTTGGGGAGTTAGGGGGTACAGTGCTTTGGTGAGTTTGGTGCTTCTGGATATGCTAGAACGATGAAAATTGGTAGGTGTGACAGGGACCTGCACAAATTCACTTGAAGAAGTTGTTTTCCCCGATTCAACCTTATGGGGGCTGAAAGGAGAGGAAAAATTAGAAAAAATGATGTATTTTTAACTTACGAGTGGGTGATCGGATCTTAATGAATTTTGATATTTAGAAGGACCTTGTGTCTCATAGATCTTGTTTTAAATCCCGACCGGCATTAAGCCGCTGATTTTCCTTTTAAATCAATCTATTGATTCTTAGAATTTTGCTAGAGCTCATGCCATATGAGCTTTTGGCTCTTCCGACCTCGTCACAAGTGCCACATGAGCTCTTAGCTCTTGTTCTTCATTTGTTCTGCTGAGGATGGCCATTGGATATAGGGTCGAAATATTCATTTAAAGTTGCATTCCACTGTCTAAAATAAAACGTTTTCCTATTGTTCTACTTGTTGTTTATGCAGTACACATATTCCTGCTTATTGAAAGAAGGAGATCAGAAATAAAGCTATACCTTCCGCAGAAACTGTCGTCTGTATTTATCTAAAGGCTCAGGGATAGCTAGAAAATATTGAAGTAACTATGCAATTTTAAGGCATAGCTTCTCCCCCCCCCCTATAACCTGCACATGACTCAACGGCCTTTTCCATTACATTGATTGTGTGATTATACACCTTTCTACATAATTTTGTCAAAGATCAGATGAATAACCTAGTTAAAATAAAGCTTTAAAATAAATGATCATAATAATAAATAATAATAATAAAATAAATGATCTTTTAAATAATGATCAGATGAATAACCTAGTTAAAATAAAGCTTTAAAAAATAAAATAAAGCTTTAAATAATTTTAAATAATTTATCTTTTAAATAATGATCAGATGAATAACCTAGTTAAAATAAAGCTTTAAAAAATAAAATAAAGCTTTAAATAATTTTAAATAATTTATCTTTTAAATAATGATCAGATGAATAACCTAGTTAAAATAAAGCTTTAAAAAATAAAATAAAGCTTTAAATAATTTTAAATAATTTATCTTTTAAATAATGATCAGATGAATAACCTAGTTAAAATAAAGCTTTAAAAAATAAAATAAAGCTTTAATAAATGATCTTTTAAATAATGATCAGATGAATAACCTAGTTAAAATAAAGCTTTAAAAAATAAAATAAAGCTTTAAATAATTTTAAATAATTTATCTTTTAAATAATGATCAGATGAATAACCTAGTTAAAATAAAGCTTTAAAAAATAAAATAAAGCTTTAAATAATTTTAAATAATTTATCTTTTAAATAATGATCAGATGAATAACCTAGTTAAAATAAAGCTTTAAAAAATAAAATAAAGCTTTAAATAATTTTAAATAATTTATCTTTTAAATAATGATCAGATGAATAACCTAGTTAAAATAAAGCTTTAAAAAATAAAATAAAGCTTTAATAAATGATCTTTTAAATAATGATCAGATGAATAACCTAGTTAAAATAAAGCTTTAAAAAATAAAATAAAGCTTTAATAAATGATCTTTTAAATAATGATCAGATGAATAACTTAGTTAAAATAAAGCTTTAAAATAAATGATTATGCTAATCGTTTATTTTTCCAAGCTACGGGATGTTTTACGAACAGGTAGCTTTACCGTACACATTACTACCTCAGAAATTGGGAAGTTTTATGTGTGGTTTTTGATAATTTGGCAATTCTGTTGTTCAGAAAATCTATTGGGCATCTCAAGATTTTCAAACGATAAAACCCTGACCATCACTGGGGCAAAATTTTTATTTTTTGCTGGAAAATGGCGGAAATATTCTTTGCTGCAGCAATTTTTTTCTTCAAAAAAGTTCACTTGAAGTATTGTTTTCTATACAGAAGAATATTCTCCCGATTTCCTTGGATTGTTGTTTTGACACGATCATCCCGTGCAAAATGCTAAAAAAAAAAAAATTCCTAAAAATAAAACAAAAAATAAGAAAAAATATATGTATAGACAGGAGTTTGAAACTTTTAAAAGAGGGCTCTGGTATACTCAAAATGATCTTGGAATTCGTCTCAAGATTATTTGTTCATTTATTGGTGTTTACTTCCTTTTTTTGTAAATCACGGGGTAACTTTAAGCTTGAGGAATTTTATATATATGAAATTAACATTAAAGTCAATTTATGTATGGTTTTCATAACTATTCTTTTCATTTTGCTTACTTTTAGGTGTTATCGCTCCTTACGTACAGTTGGTGACCAGGACTTTTTATGTCGATTTAATTACCTAGCAATAGTGACATTACATGATGGCGCAATTATAGGAAGACAGTCACATTATTAAAACATTTTAGCAAGTTTTGGAATATGGAAGTGTTAGCCAAATAAGACGTATATTAGTTCAGAATATTTGCACGTAACCTCAGTAACTTCGAGATTTGGAACGGGGAAAATATAGCATTCTTTAGTAGGTCCATATTCAAAAATCAAATTATTTAGGCTATCAGAAAACAAGTCTCTAAGATGTAATGTTGTTGTATTTTTTCAGGCTAGAATTCAAAAAGGTATTATACTAGTGAAATTGGGTAGATTGGAAGAAGCTGAGATTGAACTGAAAAAAGTGGTAAGAAACACGATATTTCTTTATATACTTTAAATATATCTATATACTTTGCGAAATATGGTCGCAATATAGTTAATTAATTTAAGTAAAAAATAATAAGATTATCTGATGGAAAAAGAAGAATCTCAAACAAATGGAATTTTTGCTCTGTAGCAACATATATATATATATATATATATATATATATATATATATATATATATATATATATATATATATATATATATATATATATATATAGGACTCGAACCCCTGTTGTTACAGACACGTTATAGCTATATGCAGAACCTTGAGAAGAAGAAAAGTGAACAACACGACATTTGTTTCTACTCTGATAGTTGAACTACTAAAGACGTTTAATTGTTATGCTGTGTCTGAAGGATACCTAAGCCAGGATTGCCAACTGCCTAAATTGCATATAGAGTAGTTTCTGTTTACTCTGACTTTAATATTGCTCCTAACCGATTATTCTATTTAGAAAGAGTGCAAAAAACATCGATTGGTGTGCGTATGTAGTCACCTCTGTACAGGATTTTCTCTAAAAAAAAAATCGCCGGGTTCTTGAAAAAAAAAATCAATAAATCAGCAAAAACATCATCAAGGTTATAATTTAGCTTCTTTAGGAGACAACAAGCTTAGGTGCCTTGAAATTTTCGCTTTTAGTTGCTTTCTTAGCTTTAATCAATGCGATTAATATTTATTTTTTCTTTAGCATGCTTGATATGCTCAACGATGACGGGGGTGCAATTACCCCTCTAGATTTTGAAAAACACTATTATTTTGGTATTTAATTTTTTTAACCTAAATTCTCCCTAGATTTCTAAATCTTCTTTTTTTTTGGATCTTTATAAGAAGGCCGACAAAATTCATTGTTTCTCCCCCAGTATTTTCCTGACTTGATACCCTCGGCTAATCTCCCTGTTTTGTTAATGCTGACTAGCATTGTTCTAGTCAATGTATTTATTTTTTCTTTTTATATTTTTTCTTTGACTAGTTAAAACCCCAGTTTTTCCTACGAATTAGGAAACCATTTTCTTTTTACGTTTAGTTAAACTAACGTAAATACTGGGGCACCAGCAAAGATTTTGTAAAGCATATTTTTGGGAGTTTTTTCATTGAAAAAATGACAACTTGTCTCTCCCCTAGAAACTGAAAATACATGCCTCTCCCATAAATCTTGCGAATTGACACAACTTCGATGTCTATTACTCCTTCACCTCCCACCACTAATCTTTCCTGAAAATTATAGAGGATAGATGAACTAAATAAGGTAAAATGACACAAAAGGTAAAGAAATAATGAAGAATCCATATAATTATGAAATAATGAATAATACTAAAGCTTTTGTTCTATACAAAAAGCGGATACAAATCTACAACCACACAGGCTTCATTAACCCGCCTTTGAGCACGTGTAATGACGAATATCTTTGATGGAAAACCAAGTAGTAACTAAAACTACGGCTCTGATGGCTGACGGTTTGGGAAACTTGCCAAATTGCATGCCATGAAGTGTGTGTTATGTTTGGAGAAACATTTTGCTACTGTATATTACCTTTACTGTGTTTATCAATAATAAAAATAATGCCTTTAGTCACTCGTCAGGCACACCCTAAGGAGAAGTTAAGGTTGGTGGCTTCCCAAATGTTATGATTGCTTCAGTTTTTCATCTAATATCTATTTTTTTTTATCCTATATTATTTTATTTTGCCCATCTTATAGTGTGTGCTTTGCTCCTAAATACATGTCTCTTTTCTATAATCAAATTATAAAAAAAAACAGTTTTTTTCAACTGAAGGTAAGGAGCAACACTAAAACTTAAAACTAACAGAAATTATTTCATATATGAGGGGGGTTGTTCCCTCTTCTACGCCTCGCTTTTGACCCTAGAGTTTTTTAGTAGGCTACTTTAAAAAAAATTTCCTATTGTTCTAATTGAACGACTCTTTGTTTTTTAGGAATCGTACTTAAATAATCGGACATCATTCGGTTTAGAGCAAAGAGCAATCTGCTGAAGAGGGGACGATCGCCCTCATATATGCAGTAATTCCTGTTCATTTAAGTTTTAGCGTTGCTCTTTACTTTCAGTTGAAAAAAGTTTTCTTAAATAATCTCTTATCTTTTTTTTAAATAGTGCCTGGAAATCCGGCTCCACCTCCACGGAAAAATCTCCCCTCCCCATAGAAAAATCCTCTAAACAGTTCAATCCCGGGGAAAGTTTACCTTGCACAATTACCCTTAACATCTTCACGCGTAAAATTGAGTTGGCATAGAGACATTTAAGACAAATAAAAATGATTT
This sequence comes from Artemia franciscana, assembly GCF_032884065.1. Classification (NCBI taxonomy): domain Eukaryota; kingdom Metazoa; phylum Arthropoda; class Branchiopoda; order Anostraca; family Artemiidae; genus Artemia; species Artemia franciscana. The sequence goes on along the minus strand of NC_088863.1, from coordinate 66,772,286 downwards.
ATTATAGGAATTCTTGCAAAGTTTCCCGGTGTAAAATTTCCCTCCGAAAAATTCACCCCGGAAGCCTTCCTCCCCATGGAAAGTCTCCACCAGAAAATTCACCTCCCCCTCTTCCGTTGAATGTATACATGCTTCCCAATAACAAATACTATAGATAAACAACGGACAAACTTTATATTTTACACTGTCTTAGAATTTTGATTGGACGATTTTGGGGAAAATTGGGCATGGGAGGAGGCTTAGTTGCCCTCCAATCTTTTTGGTCTCTTGAAAAGGGCACTAGTACTTTTAATTTCCTTTCGATTGAGCTATTTTTCAATGTTCTAGCACCATTGGTTCGAAACGAAAACCCCCTGGAAAATAAATAAATGAACACACATCCGCGATCTTTCTTGTGGCAAAAAAAAATGCAAAGTTTCACATTTTTGCAGGTTGGAGCTTGATACTTCTACAGTAGGGTTCTCTAACACGCTGTCTGATGGCGTGATTTTCAATAAAATTCTTTGACTTATAGTGGGTGTTTCCACTCCTTTTTCGAAAATCAGGCAAATTTTCTCAGGATTGTAGCCTTTGATGGGTAACACAAAACCTAATGAATTTTATATATATAGAATCAGCATAATAAACTATTTCTTTTGGTATACCCATTGATATCAAAATTCTGTTTTTAGAATTTTAGTTAATAATGAGCCGCGTCGCTCCTTACCTACAATTCTTTACCACACGCTGTCTGATTTTGTGCAAATGCCTAATTTTCCCTTTATTTATATCAAAACAATTCCACAGCTTGATTAAGATATATGAGGAGAAATCTAGTCTGCAAAGAAGATGTTATTGCGAAACTGGATAACAAAATTAAATTTACATATTTAATGGATTGAGGAAAGGGAGCTTTCTTTACAAACCAAAGGGAAAAATAATCTTTACAAAGGATACAACCCACATTTACCACCAGGAAATGTCACAACCCAAATCTATTCACGAGGAAATGTCGGAGCTGTAACTGAACTTTCGCAAGGATATAACTAATAAAAAAAATAATACAGAATCAGTTGGAATATTCCTTATCGAAGAGGCTAATTATCCGTAGGCATCATCGGGGGGGAGGGGATAAGGATACAGTTGCCCCCCTCAATAATTTGGACGATTTTAAAGTTTCTTAAGTAAAACTATAAATGATAACTAGAAAGAAACTTGTTTTTGTCTTGCAAGTTGGAAGTTCTAATTTTTTCATTATATAGAATAGTATTAGGTTAAGACGTAGGCTACATTTTAAACGAGCATTATTATTAATTGATATTGATACGGTACAAATTACTATAGCCCTACTGTAATGCTGTGATCAAGTTAAACATCCATCCCTGCTTGGTACGTATGGGCTTATCGCATAGTTTTGTATATATTGCTTTGCCTGTGTTTCTGCTTATTGGTTTTATTTTTGTAGTTGTTTAGGTTTCTTATTTTTTTTAAATCAAAAACTCATACATGGTGTCAGAAGAAAAATGGACCAATCTGTACCCTCCCCACTCATTGACCAGCCCAGTTTGAAAGACACCTTGACGATGTTTTCTAAACATATTAAGCTAATGTTCAGCGACTCTTTGAATGGGAAAACTGATGCAAAAAGTATTATATGGGTAGTAGAAAATAGCAAGGACATCTTTAAGTACCTTTGTCATTTCAGAAGGAAGTGAAAACAGTCCTACTGAATACTTGAAGCTGTTGAAATAACTCGCCGAGCCTTCTTCAAGTCCGATCGTCGAATGCTACAAACTCCACAAATGGATTAAAAAGAGTTTGAAACCCCTATAATAGTATGTTACTGGTCTCGAACTACTTGCAAAGAAATGCAGCTTTAATTAGCAGGATTAAATGGTGAAAGATCAGCTTATTTGTGTACTAAAAAACTGTAAGCTCAGAGAAAGAGATCTTCCTGAAACTAAGAAGCTAACCTTGCAAAGATTAGTCCTGATGTGTAAAACATTGCTGGAAACTCAAACACAACTCAGAACCATGCATAATGAGCAAAAAATATTATCAAACAAGAAGTTGATTGAACTGGTAGAAAAGTGACCTAAATCAGAGCAAACAAAGATATACCTCTGCAGTGGTCTATACAGTAAAAAACATAAATGCACTGCAAAAGAAGTAAAAGTTAAACATACGGTCGATTAAGCTACTTAGTGCTTTTGTGTTAGAGCAGATCTGTCGCTAACATCAGCCAAAAACAGCTGATAGGCATTGAAGACTGCGCAGGAACCTTGGAGTTCTTTATAGACTCAATAGACTGCGTGGTCAAAAGCTATATGACTGTTTACATTAGATTAGTTGAACGAACATGTGTGTAAAATTTATGATAGATAGTGGTGCGGAATGTGCTACCTTCACAATATACAAAATACTTAAGACACAACCATCTATGCTCAAAGCTTTTGATGTACTTACTTTATATTTGATGGCAAACTTAAAGTACTTTCAAATTGCAACCAGAAAATTCGAGACAAAAGACAAGCAAGAAAGGAATTGGGACGTTAGAAGGTAAATGCTGCATTTACCTGAAAGAGGATTGTGAGCAAGTATTACATCCATCCATAAGAATATCCTTTCAAGGTCGACTCAAGTGAAAGCTAGCCATCTCAAAACACTTGGTGTCATCGAGAAAGTATCAAAAAGGACAGAATGGGTTAAATCTGGAGTAGTTGTTAAGAAGCCCGACGGCAGTCTTCGGTTGTGCATCAACCTTAGAAGCCTGAACAAGTTCATAAAGATACCGCGCCATCCAATACATGTATTTGAAGATGTTGCTATAAAATTTGGAATTCCAAGAAATTTTCTAAACTTGACATGCGGCATGAATATAGGAGCTTGAAAATCGATTATGAGTCAGTCAATATAACTGCCATTAATACACCATTTGGAAGGTTTTGCTTCAGGCGATATCCTCTTGGCCTGAATTGCGCCCAGGATGTCGTCAAAAGAAAAATTGAAGAAATATGTGCTGACCTTATCGAGAAGGCAGAACTGAGCCTTTTTATTGATAATATTGTTGTTCATGGAGCAACAGAACAACAGCACGACAACATTATATAAAAAAAACTTTACAAGCTGCTCGGAAACGAGGTGTTCATTTCAACAGAGAAAAATACATCTTCGGAAGGACAAAGACTCCATACTTTTGACACATATTGACATACATCAGACACATGATATATGGTTTGACCGAAAGTGTCAAACAAGACCCTAAAAAATTCCTTGCTATCCTCAAATAATCAATTCTAAGGGACCCGAAGAGCTACAATCGCTACTGGGTATAATTAACTGTTTTGGAAAACACACCCCAAATATTGATCTCAAACCATCCGTTCATAATTCTTCGGAAAAAAAAAAATATTACTCACAGTGGTTTCAAATGGACACAAGACCGTGGCAGAGCCATCACTAACATCACGGACACCATTTTTGGAAACGTCAAATATTTCAACCACAAGTCTGAGCATGTTATGATCAAAATTGACGCGTTTCAAGGTGCCCTTGGGGCTATATTGACTTTCAACGGTAGAATCTGTGTTTTAACATCAAGATTGCTGTCATCAGGTAAAAAAAAAATGATGAAAAATTGAGAAAGAATTACTTGCCATTGCATTCTAATGCAAACATTTTTACCAATGTGTATATGGACCAAATGTCAAGGTTTTTATCAATCAAAAATCACTCGAATCCATCCTCTATGACAGATTTTGGCTTTGTCTCCCCGACTATAACGTCTGATGTTTCAGATATAGCCATTATCCCTAAAGGAATAGTTATTTGATTTTTCAACTACACTAAATTAAATGGCTATCTAAAATTTTGATCAGATGTCTAGGGGAAAAGGGGTTTGGGAGGGAGTCTATTTACACTTCAATCTTTTTGATAATTTAAAAATGATGCTTGAACTTTTGATTTCTGTTCAAATGAGCTCTTGCCCGATCTTCTATGGTCACTGATTCGAAACGATCACCCCCTGAGAAAAAGAAAATCAAATAAACACCTATCCGTGTTTCTTCTGGCAAAAAAAAAACAGATTCCAAATTTTTGTAGATAAGAGTTCAAAACCTCTACTGTAGGGGTCTCTAATATGCTAAATATGATCGTCTGATTTTGACTAAGATTGCTGGATTTTTGTAGGCATTTCCCCGTCCCCTTTTCCTGAAAATATGGTAAATATTCTCAAGCTCTTAGCTTTTAATGGGTTACATTAAACTTATGCGATTTTAGATGTTTAGAATCAGCATAAAAATCCAATTCTTTTGATGTATGTATTGTTGTCAAAACTCTGTTTTTAGGGTTTCGGTTACTGTTATGCCTTGAGACTCCTTACCTACAGTTCGTTCTCCTTGAAGTTTCTCAAATACTGTAGGACTCAAGATAGCTGTCATGGCCACGATCAAATCTAGAAACATTTCATTTGACATTTGGTGGATTAAGTTCCTAATACCTGTTCTACCTAAACATAGATTCAGCCCAGATTTTAACTCAGTCTTGATGAAGTATCCATTCTGCGTACTATTTTGGCATAAAATTTGTTTCTTTTTTAGCTTCAGCGAGACAAATCAAACGAAGAAGCAGAGAAATGGTATTCTCAACTCGGAATTCTTCAAAGACAATACCAACAAGCTCGCATTCTTCACAGTGATAAGGAATGGGTGACTGCAGCTGACTTACTTACCAAAATTATTGACGTATGTAATAAATCTTTTGCTTCTAATATGGTGTTTAGTCACCGGGGACTGAAGCACCGCTTTTATATTAAAGAATTTGTGCTTTTGTGGCTGTGTTCTTTTTTCTCCTTTTTTTGCATAATTATAACAGTGAAACTTTTGATCGATTAGTCGAAAATCCAAAATTAAGTGATTAACCAGACCCCATGAGTGCAAACAGCTTTGGCGGAGGACTATTAAAAGTGGATTCTCTCGAGAAAATCATAGTCTAGAAACGACACAGAATTACACCGCATTTTAGATAACGGAGAATTCTTCTGGGTTTCCTTTGTTATGATGTTTGTTCTAATAACCTCTTGTCTAAATAACCTCTTTCTTGGTATTTATCTAATATGGTCTGCCTTTCCATTGTAGTAAAATATTTGCATCCATAAATTTATAATGATTTGGATGTTGTAGGCTCCAACTTGCTTGTTCCTGCCGATTACTGTCGACTCTTGCTGATAGAGAAGCATCATCGAGTGTGGATAACCATATAGTATCCAAGATACGCGAAGGACTGCAGAAAGCTCGAGTTTAACTGAAAGCTCTATGGATCTAAGGTTCCAGTCGTGCAAATATTTCGATACGTCCAGCGGTCTTCAGTGCAGAAACATGAAAATAAAGCCAAACCATAAAAAAACAGCAACTAAAATAAATCTGGAAATTAACAACCTTGCAATATCGAGCTGGCCGCCCCAGCAAGAGCGGAAATACTCAAAGTTATTAAAGCCCTGAAGAACAACAAAGCCCCAGGCCAAGATGATCTACCCCTGGAAATATACAAACAGTGCCCCGAGATTACAGCGGAGCAGCTCCTTGGTATCCTTGAGAAAGTATGTAGGACCAACACTTTCCCAAATAATTGGCAGACATCAATCATTCTCCCTTTTTACAAGAAAGCTGATAAAACTGAGGGGAAAAATTACCGGGGAATAAGTCTAGTTGACATTCTAGTAAAAAAAATTGGTATTATTTTCCTTAACCGCTTCAAGGGGGCTAGGGAGAAAATAATTCGTTAAAATCAAGCCGGTTTTCGTCCTTGTAGAGGCTACATTGGCAATATTTTTGTGCTTCGCTTCATTATCCAGCAATTTGAAAGGTATAATTTGCCCCTGATTCTTATATTTCTGGACTTTGTTTCTGACTTTGACTTGATCACTCGCCAAAAACTTTGGAAAACTCTAGAAAACGATGGAATACCCGTGGAATCTGTCGAACTGTTTAAAGCGCGCTACAAGGGTTCTATGAGCCGAGTTCGAACTTGCGGAGAAGAGCCTGAAGAACTTCCGGTTGAGTTTGGAGTAAAAAAAAAGGCTGCGTCCTGTTTTGATTCTGTTTAACTAATATATTGATTGGGCGCTTGAAAATACGCTACCCTCTCATCCAGGAGTTCAGATTGGACAGAGCCTTTCGCTTGAAGACCTTGAATACGCTGATGATGTCGGAATCCTCTCGGACATAGAGAAAGCTCAAACTATGCTCGATGAGGTAGTTACTTGGGCAGATGGCATTGGCTTGAAAGTCAATACAGGCAAGACAAAACTTATAGTAATAAATCATACTGATCATATTTCATTAACTGTAAATCAAGTATAGTTGAATCAGGTCGACAGCTTCACATACCTTGGCTCACAGCCTTGTACTGATGGATCTTCTGACGCCGATATTTAACAGCGATTGCGGAAAGCATAGACCGTCTTTGCCTATCTTTGAAAACCGTTGAGGAACTGGCGTAAAATTAGTGTAAGGAGTAAATTTTGAGTCTATTTGGCTTTGGTTCGGACAATCCTTTATGGATGCGAAACTTGGTCAGTGAAGCGACTACATGAAAATGCGCTGAAGGTGTTTGAGCACACATGTCTGCGAAGCATCCTCAGGTTAAATATGAATGATCGCATATCAAACGCGGATAGACGACGAGTATGTGGTATCAAGAGATGCGTTGCCATCACGATCAAGGAGCGCCGATTTAAATGGCTGGTCCATGTCTTAGGGAGGTCAACACAGAACTTGCCTCGCCGAATCCTTCTAGCTGAGCCACTTAACTCATGAAAGAGACGCCAAGGATGATAGCGGAAAAGCTGGTGGAACTTGGTTAAATCTGACCTTGAATTTATTGGGGGCTTCACAAAGTTCGGTCACAAATGCACAACTCAATGGCTCCCATTCGCAAAGCAGCTGGCAGTAGAATGCACTACATGGTCCAAACAGTTCTCAAAAGATCCTTGATACTAGGCAAGGTGGAAACGCCTGATTCCCGCCCCAAGTACAAGTAAGCAAGTAACTAAAATAATAAAAAGTAAATAAATCTGCGTAACTTGGAACGGTAAATGAATAAGAAATCCGATGTTGAATGACAAGTCAAGGTGCTAAATCTGTGTTGATTATTTTAGGCCTTTTTTTTAACAATTTTAGTACAGCTTTTTTTTTGACATAGGTTTAGTCGAATCGGTACCCAAAACTAAATTTCTTCCAGATCTCCCTCTGTCCTCCAAAGCATCGACGTTTCAGAAAGGTACTTGACCGCTGTCATTACCGTAGCTTCAAATAATTTAGTCTTTCTGCAGACTTCTATACATATCTTCCAAACTTTTTTCAACTGTGAAAAAAGAACTTACATTGGCAGGGTCAAATTTAAATCTTTACTGACCCTAGGCCCAAGGATTTTTTTGGGGGATAAAGAGATTTTGCAAAAAAAAATCCCCTAAAGTTTGGGGATAGTTGAAGCCCTGAACGGAAGGCAATTGATAAATGATGAGCAAAAAGTAATGCAAGAGAGAAGTAATACCAAGCTCTCAGCTGCCATCCTTGGGAGACATCTGACAGTTTATAAGCGGCTACGGAATTCCTCTGTTGTTATAAAATCGCTTCTCTTTGAATAGGCAGCGCAGCAGCAAAGTGCACCTGGCACATTGACGATAAATCTCATCAGTCCAGTCTCAACATTGGCTTGTTTAGTTTTTACATTTTCACTGCATATAAAAAGCCATATTAAGCTTAAAATCAGTAGAAATGAAGCTCCGTAATACTTCTAACTCAAAACAAATAGAAATCCTCATTAAAGAATAAAAGAGACCAAAAATGAACAGAAATCAATTAGCATCACTCTAGTGTCGCCTATAATAGAGGCCATAAGGTTTCATTGTATCATGCGGTTGTTTTTTTCGTGGGGTTTTTATCCCCAGAATTGTAGTTATTGAACGTTTCAACTAAGCTGAACAAAATGGCTGTCTCAAAATTTTCATCTCGTGTTTGTGGGAATTAGGGGTATGGAGAGGGCTTCTTGCTCTTTCATCACCATTGACTCTTAAAAAAGGTAGTAGAGCATTCAATTTACAATCAAATGAGCCGTCTCCAAAGTTTTTATGACATTTCCGCCTATACAAAGTACCTTGGCAAAAAAAAAATACATATAGCTCACTTCAATCTCTACTTAGGCTGCGCAATTGCACTGCGTATGGTTAGAGGGTGGCCGGGGTTTACCCCCATATGGCGATTACCCCGCAGAAATTATTCCCTGGAAAATACCCCCCTCCTCCGGTGGAAAATATCCCCCCCTGGAAAATAAGGCTTTCCAAATTTGAGAATTTTATTTGAGTTTTTTTTTTATTTCCGTACGGGGAGGGAATTTTGGTACTCGTGTAATATGCGCCACACAATCAAGTTTATGGTGTGTAAAACTCGAGAACAAACCGGTTTCTTCGTTAGTTTCTTTCAGCTTACCGCAAGACAAAGACAAGTGACAGAATATATGGGAAATATATAATTTGAGCTATTTATTTGCACATAAGAGGGGGGGTTTAAGTATTTAGACAGTTTGAAGTCAGAAAACAATTCTTATTTCATAATATGCAGAATAATTGTAGCCAATACATTTCGCATACTGACCCACTATACTTTACCCCCCCCCCTCTAATGTGGGAATCTATAGTCCAAATTTGTTTCTAACGTAACGAAGAAACTAGCAAAGAAACCGGTTTGTTTTTAGTTTTACACACAGTAGGAACTTCAGCGAGTGGCGCATAATACACAAGTACCAAAATTTCTTCCCCCTACGGAAATTAAAAAAAACAAAGCTCAAATAAAATTTCCAAATTTGGAAAGCCTTATTTTACACTTGGGGGTAATTTCTGGGGGGATATATTCCGCTTGGGGATGGTTTTCTGTGGGGTAAACGCCTAGAACCGGTTAAAGAACTAAAGAATTTGCTCCAACATGTCATCAAGAATTTTTGCATATCGATTTATTTGCTGTTTTTAAGCCATTGCTTCTCAGTGGAATCGTTTCATTTTTTTTTTTGTTTTAGCCAATCGCTTTGGAACGAGGTTCATACACAAGAATTTTTGTCGGATGTGACCCAAGAATAGTATAAAAGAAGAGTATTTTTTGCACAAATTAAATATAAAATTTGTATGAAAACGGAGTATAATCATAATAACTGATAAAACAAAAAAATAACTGAGTATATTACGAACATAACCTCCTTGGCAATCCCCGCCAAGACCTTGATCCGAGCCTACCTCCTAACAGGCTTCCGCGTCCTTCAGGGAGTTTCGTATCACATGTTGGGAAATACATGAATTGACCTAATTGGAAAGAGGAGAGGAAAAAATGTCGGAAGAGTAAATAAAATATATATATTTCTTAGAATAAAGATGATGAGCGTGCTATAGTAGTTTGGGTCAATGAAACTATTCCTGATATTGCACTCGTCAATCTCTTTTTATCTATCTGGCGGTACGATTTATTCGTTTCCATTTTTCTTGCCAATAAGTCTTGTTATATCTAAAACCTTTCTGCCACGGTAGGTAGTCGTGCTTTAGTGGACTACCACAGGGTAGACGGGGTATATATTAGAATCCGGTAGAGTTGCTTTGTGTTAAAAGAGACTGCAATTTTGATGTAGTTTTGCCAACCTCAATTTGTGTTTCAGACACTTCAGTGTTAATTGCTCCAAAAATTGCTAAGATTTTATTCGGTTGCACTTGAGGGAAAGTAAAGCAAACAAGGATGACCTGAACATTCTTTATTATTATTAATTTTTAAAATAGGAGTTTTTCTTGTGGCAATTAAAGACCAAAGTTATAACTTAAACCCAGCAAGAGTATTGCTGCGCCGGTTAAGCAACCTATATATCTATAAAACTAGCTCAAATAATATATTACGTGATAATTTCCCATAGATATATAGTTTGATAATTATGGCTCTACTGAAAACACAAGACCGACCAAAAAAAGGATGTTCTCATAGGGAACAAAAAACTCTCGGACTAGCCTGCTCAAAACAAAGTCTCCCAATAGTCTTTGAGTGACCATGATATCCATAAATTTTACTATTAAAAAAATACAAAAAAAAAAGAAAATCGAATTTCTCCCAAAAATCCAAAATTCTAGAATTCTTCAGATACTGAAAAATATCATACAAGTCTAGTGGATATTGTCCGTCATGGGTCAATTGAAAACTTTCGCCGTTAGCCGGATAAGAGCTTCCTTCGTGCACCCCTTGATTAAGAAGGCTTTGATTTACTGTTTCTGCATACAATACCCTATTAAAGCAGGCCATAATTTTAATTGAAAATTGAATTTTTTCACCAAAAATTTATCAAATAAACTAGTATATAAAATCTACGTCAGTTACGGTCAAAGTTTTACAAACATTTATGTGGCATATATTCAATTTTATAATAACAGTTTAATTACAATTTCACTAATATAATCATTAAACACAAATACACTTGTAAATGTATTCAAAATATATTTACAAGTATAATGACACAGTCTTATTAAAATAAATAATACTGCATGAAATCCGCACGATTTTGTAAAAGGATTCTGTATCTGTTTTCATTTTGAGCTTTTTCAGATAAATTTCTTAATAATTTTTTTTCAAAAACGGACACACTTTATAATCTTTTATAGAATTGTCAAATATTTCAACAGATGCTTTTGAAGCAATAAAAATTCCTATTCACCGTCTTTCTTTAAGGGCTGAATCGCTTGTATTCACGACGATGGCTTTAAAATGGCTTGCAATATTTTTGTTTCGTTTTGATGATTGGAAGGAAAACAAAAAGATTTAATTCTACCACTCTCAAAATCACTTTTAAAATGTTTAGAATCTGATGAGTATCCGCTATGGGGGAAATAAGAATTTTATCCAAATGGGGAAAAACATAGGGAGAATAATGATTGTGGTCGACAATCACATCACAGGATGATGGTCTGCAGAAGTTCCAATATAGCAAAGTTTAATTCTAAACGGAATATGTCCATTGTTCATGAGAGTTAAATCTCGATTGTTAAGGATAGGGCAACTCGAACTACTTTCCCGAGTTTTGGTAGATTATTTCAAAATTCTTTCTTTTCTTCATTATTTTTATTTTTCATATTTTCTCTGTGGCTATTCAGTTTTGAATGTGGGGTAATTCTCCACGGCGAGGAATTATCTGGGGGAAAATATTCCGCTGGCGGGGATTTTCAGGAAAGGGATAAATGTAGCACCCCTTTCTGTTACCGAGACGCATCAAAAGAGTTTCTTCCAATTTAGCATGGAATACCTTGTTATTTCTAGGATGCCAGAATTACCAAGAATATCTTAATTACCAGGAGTATCTTGGACATCTGGGATGCCAAATAGGATTTTTTTTTGCGCATCATCAAAGCAATTATTGTCATTTTTTATATTTCCTTGTTTCGTTTTGCTTTTTTGTGGCGCATTTTTAGCTCTGTTTTTTCCAATTTTTGAATTCTATTTTTGTTTCTTGACATTTTCTTATTATCAATTGTTTAGAATGTTATTTCTTATTCATAATGATTTTTACTTCATCACGAGTTCGGCAATACTTTTTTATCATCATAGTCGTTTGTCAATAAGGTATCATCGGTCAATCTATCTATTTATACCGAAGGGAATTCATTGACAGTTATCCCTTGTCATAATCTCTTATGTTATTTACAACGTGTAAAACATTCCTCAAAATGGGATTTTGCGTAGATGTCGCTGTAAGTTATGTGTTTATGCATATATTGTCAACTGATAATAATACTATTAAACAACATAATTGAACTGTAAGTTCTAGTTTTTGAATGACGGAATAACATCCAGTTGCTACGGTATTACACCGTAAATATATACCGTAATGTCCATTATAGTTTCCAAGTTATTTAGTCAAAGTCACATGTGGTTTAGTGATCGGACAATGCCGAAAATTTTCCCAATTCCTATCATGATTCAAATATGCGATTGGCGTAATCTAGAAATGATCTTGGCTGGTCATTCCCAAGAAATTATTTGATAATAGTTAACCATTTTGTATCAACAGAGAAAAGATGAAAAGAAATATCTATCTCAAACAGAGGTGAAATAAGACAAAAAAAAAAATTCTTACTGTTTTTGGAACCAAATAGAAATTTGCGGAATCATGTCCACATGTTTTGCGAAGTGCAGGACATGATAAAATCTCGGAAGGTTGCACTTTTTTAAGGAGTACTTCTTGGTAGTTCTAATTAGTATCATTAGATTTTTAATGGTAACTATATGCCGAAGCTCGTAGATTGAGTTAGACCTTCCAGAAATTTGTTTTAAGGGCATTAAAGGCAATAATAGGGAAAAGGGGAATGCAAAATCTCTAATCCTCAGATGAGGGAGAATGTGCTAAGATTGATTTTGCTTATCCATTTTGTCGTCTGGGCTCTTTGGCTAGTTAATAAAGGTAATATTAAAAAAAACATTTCTTACTTTCAGTCTTGTCCTTGGGACACTAATCTACGAGAAATGCGTATCGACTGTCATTTAGCAATGGGGGAAACTGCAAAAGCGATAACAGACTTGCGTGCTACAACAAAACTAATTTCTGACAACACTGAATCGTATTTGAAACTTTCAAAACTCCATTATTTAATGGGTGAAGGTAACGAGAGCCTCAAGTAAGTGGTTTTATGCTATAATGCGATGAGTTTAAAAAAATGATATAATGGAGAAAAATATTTTCTCGAAACTCCTTCGAAGTTTCAACTTTGACCCGTTCTAAAACCACGTAAAAAATTTCGTTCGATTAAAAGAAATATTCATGTGTGGAAATAGATCATTCGTTAAAGAGAATTCAAACCTACTCGTGATGGTTTTGAGGCGCGTATTCTGCGTATATACAAAAAAGTGTCAGCGAGGGTTTTCAAAGTAGGGTAGCCAAAGAATTCAAATTTCAAATATTTGAAATGCTTCTTGTCGATATCAGTCGATATTCATGTCGATATTCTTGTCGATATTTATTTTACTAATGAGATGGAGCGTGATGATGCTCGTTAGAACTATTATCTGGAAAAAAGTGACAACTCAGATTAAGAGGGCAAATTCAAATGATATCTGCCCTCGTATTTTAATATTCTGTTTTGGAGATATTTTACAGATGAGAATTTTTTTCTGAACGGTCAAATTAATAATTTGCTCATTCGTTTTCAATTCAATTTATGTGGAAAAAATTTATACGATTTAATCGCGTTTTCCCTGGGAAATTGCACTCCAAGCATTGCCAAATTACGAGGGTCTTTTTTAATAAATTAACGAGTAGCCGATTTGCAATATGCCCTTCAAAAATTTCCTTCAATTCACTTTCTGGTGAGTTTTTGTTGCTGCTGCGAATTTAAATTATCACCTGTAATAAAGCAGACGTTTGTTTTTTTTTATTTTCTCCTCGCATCCTACTTATTGTTTACTAATTTCTACAACTCACAGCAGCACCAAATTGTCTAAGGCAAACAGAGGTGCACACACTCCCTCCTTTCCATTGTGTTCAAAGAGACCCTTTATAGTCTTTCACAAGAAGCTCTAGTTTCCTTTAATTTCTTCCTTACGACCTCTTCCCACCCCATTAGGTGATGACCTGATTTTTGTTAGGCCTTAGCTGGATGACTAAAAAGTACAATCTTTGGTAGTCTTTTATCCTTCGTCCTTCAGACTTGTCCTAGTCATGCTAACTTTTCCCTTATTATGAACCAAAGAAAGTGGGATAGAACCGCATTTTTTGAACAGCTTGTTGTTTGAAACACGGTCAGTCAAATGGAAACCCAAGACTATCTCTAAACAATTCCTCTGGAAAATATTTAAAAAATCCCCTTCTATCTTTTGAAGCAGACAAGTTTCAGAACCATATTTTACCTCTGAATTTATGATAACTTCCAATATTTTAACCTTGATTCACAGACTAATCGCCCTATTCTTTCAAAAAATTTTAACCGTGAAAATAACAACCCGGGCCTAACTATTCTACTTTTTACATCTTCACTGAATCTGCCATATTTATTAAGAATATTAGATACTAGAGTAGAAAAATCCGCTATTTCTATCTTTTCGTTACCCTACATCATCTTTTCATATTTATCTAACCTTAATGTAAGTGACTTAGTCAATTTCGAAACATGTTTTTACATCCTTAAAACTTAAAACTTCGAGAAATTTATTCATGTTGCTAACATTTTGATATAGACCTCTCAAATCGTCTGTATAATCTAAGTCTAAGAGAGTTTACCATCCCCTTTGATTCCTTGCTTTCCCACGGCCTTTTTTGTGTCCCTTTGGACTAACTCTACCTAAATGATCCATGTAAATGGGAAAAAATCATAGCCCTGCTTAACTCCCGCGACTTAAGACAAAATCATGTAATAATCTCATTTTCAAATCTAGCCAGATTAGTGTTGTTCTCGTACATAGTTTTTATCAGTTTTTTGTATTTGTCTGGTATATCGTACAAGGATAGAACCTACACTAAAGCTTTTCTATCGACTATAATCAAACACCTGCTCATAATCTATAAGACTGATGTCTGAAAAGGAGTCTATTGATGACTCCTAAATAGGGGTCATCAGCAGAATCTATGTCTAGGAGAATATCACTTCCTCAATTGATTCTGTATTCTATCCTTGCATTTGCTGTACTCCTTGGAACAAAGTCTATCAAAATGATTCTTAAAAATGGGGATAGGATGTAACCATGTATAACTCCTTCTTTAATACAGAAACAGCTACTTATCTCATTTCCTACCTAAATTGCAGCAATTTTATTCTCTTACTTAGCATTAATCACTTAAACGTATTTATCTTGTTTATCGTAAAAGAATAGGACCTTCGCTAAAGCTCTTCCATCAGCTGAAGAAAACTGTTGCTCGTAATCAATAAAACTTAGGACGAAAATGGTTTGATGACTCAAGTGCTTCTCAGTTCATAATATAAGAGTGAAAATTTGATCAGCCCTTTCCCTGGCCTTCCGAAAACCATTAGTTTTCCTCTGTGGACCTGACCAATGAGTCATTCCTCTCGTGGACCTGACCAAATTCCTGCCAAGGCTTTAAAGTTTATATTACCCTCTATTGTATCTCCTTTCACCATTCTTCTTAACTTGTCGTTGGTGAATGGAGCTTTTCCTACTGCCCTAAAATCTACCAGATTATTTGTTGTCCATGAGGGTGGTTCTAGAAAGGTGGTACTTGATGGGGATAGAATTTCAGCTGCAATTATCCTTGATGTCAGTAGTGTTTGACAGCGTATCACATACTATCCTACTCTCCAAAATGGACCAGATAGGGATACGGGGAAACAGTTATCATTGGTTTGAAACTTATTTATACGAAAGGTCTTTCAGTATTGACACCAAGCTTCAAGATTAATTTCGTGTTGATTTTGGTGTCCCTCAAGGGTCTATCCTAGGACCTGTTTTATTCCTCATATTCGTCAATGATATTTTTGTTGCTGTATCTGAACAAACTAAACGAAGCTACTGTTGTATTTTTGATCACAATTTGTATTGTGATCACAAGTGAGGCAGCTCAAGACCAGTGCTGTTTGCATTTGCAGGTGATACTACTCTTTGGTGTTCAGAAATTGAAGATTCTCCCCTTATCAAGAAAAGGTATTCTGTTCTAAAAACAATCTTTGCGTGGTTCGCTGCAAATCGCCTTGCCTTAAATCGAGCTAAATTTGGTCTGCTTGTTTTTTTTCAGTTTAGGCACTTCTTGTCTTTTTATTCAAGCTATTTCTGCCACCCGTGGTGATATAACTCGTCCCCCTGATAGACATGTTCTATTACCGGGTACTTTATCGAACGAAAATCTTTCTTTCAAACATCATTGTGCTCTCCTGAAACTTCGCTCCAGAAACATGGGAGTTCATCGGAAGCTTCGTCATTGTTTGATTTACTTTGACCTACGTCACTTTGACTTTTATCTCCTCCCTTGCGTGGCTCAGCGTAGAGAGTGATTTCAGCCTCTTCCAACTGGTGTGATTAGTAGCTAACGCTGATGCATCGTGGCCATCGATGTCTGCCAACTTCAAGTATTTTGAAAGACTATCGGACCATCGATGTTTCGGTCTTCTGTGGGGTCGTTTCCAGCAGGGTCGTTTCGGGGCTAAAGTCCAGTATGATTTTTGCAGGTAAGTGTGATGGCATTCTAAGGAGATGACCGTACCGTCGTAGAGTGCGCTCCACAATTCCAATCAAAAACGGTGTCTGCTGCGTTGTCTGTAGCAACCTCTCGTTGCTGACGGAGTCAACCCATCTCAGGCCTTGTATCCTCCTTAGACCTTTCGTCTGTAACATGTCTACGGTCTTGAGAGTTGTGATTGGGGCCGGCCAGGTTTCTGTTCCATAAAGAATTACGGTCTCGACCAGGGCGTTGAAGATTTGCAGCATCGTGTTTCGACTAATACATGGTTTCCTCCATGGATGACTATTTAACCTCCCCATGGCAGCAGATGCCTTGGCTTCTTTTGCTTGTAGTTCAGGGAGGAGCGAGCCGTCAGCAGCAATGACAGAGCCCAAGTACGTGAACTGCTGAACCATGTAGACAGTAGCTGTTTGGTCTAGGGCCAGAGGACTGTTAGCGATGCTAGAGGATGGATCATCGATCATAATCTTGGTTTTGTCTCAGTTGACCTGTAATCCTACTTTCGCTGCTTATTCTTGCAGGATGTGAAGTGCTTCCACCAGTTGGTCTATGGATTCCACCATGAGTGAAGGTTGTCGGCAAAGTCAGCGTCCGAGATCATGCAATCTCCAATTTTAAGTCTAAATCCAAGCCTTGAGGTCGTCTTTGCCATGACGTGGTCTATGATGACGTTTAACAGTTCGGGCGTAACGGCACAACTTTGCCGAACCCCTGTACAAATTGGGAAGAGTAGGCTTCGACGGCTGTTGACTTGGACACAGCTGTCTGCTTTGTGATGGAGTGCTTCGAAGAGTCTGTAGTACTTATCTGGCAGGCCACTGGACTTCAAGATGTTTTACAGAGCATTTCGGTCGATTGAATCGAAGGCAGCTCAGAAGTTGTCAAAGCTGATGAATGCTCTCTGTCGAAACTCTGCTGTTTTCTCGACTACTTCACGGACTGTGAATATTTGCTCTATGATTGATCGCTCTGACTTAAAACCGGCTTATTTTGGTCGGTGGATAATGTTTCGGCACCGATCCAGAAGCACCATTGAGAAGAGTTTGCCAGGTACTGAGAGAAGGCTATTCCCCAGTAATTGGCACAGTCACTTCGCCTGTCTTTTCTCTTCCACAAGGGGATGATGAATCCTCTTTGCCAGTCTTCCGGAATGACCTCCATTTCTGACACAACTTAAAAGAGAGTCTACAGAAGAATGAGCATGGCTGGGCCCGCATATTTCTGCAACTCTGAACTTATGCCGCATACACCAGAGGCCTTACTGTTTTTCAGCCTATTCGTTGCGCTTCTTATTTCTAGAGCTTAAATGGATCAGTGGGAAGATTGCCAATTTTGATGGCTGGGCTGGAGACTGATGGAGTATTTTGTCAGCTACTAAATGGGGAGGAGTTCTGTTCAGGTGGGAGGAGAAATGTTCTTTCCAGCGATCGCGGCACGAGTTTTCATCCGAAAGAAGAGTCCCGTCATTGTTTCTCTGGTTCAAATAAAGATCCTCTTTCATTCTCTCATTCAACTTTGTATGTACTACTGTCCGACATTATGGCTATCGATATTTTCTTCTTGTACCTCCCCTGTTTTCAAAATATATAACAGAGTAATTTAATTAGTGGTTGACGTGATAGGCCATCTTACCATGAATTTATTGGATGGTCAATCAACATACATCTGTCTTCCCTCTTGTTTCATTTTAAGCATTTCATGGATTCCTCCCTAACTTCTTCAAACAATTATATCTTTTAATTTCTGAACTACGAAATGAATCTTGTGTTTCGTATTCTCTCACAAATGATATGAATATTTTCATTCATAAAACCAAAACCACAAGATCAGATTTCAATCCAGTATTATGTTGTGCCTCCATATAAAATTCCCCACCGGTTAAAATTTGGCTATGTCATTCTTATGAACAAAATGAGTTAACCACCCCTTATGCCTAGACAGTTAGTTCTCTCCTCTCTTCTTTTTTCCCCCTATCTTTCCTTTTCAATTTGGTTGATTTATTTATTTTGATTGGCATGATATTTTTTGTTGTTGTTGTCTATTTTTTTTCTTTCTTTTTTTTGTCCTTCTGTTTGATTTCTGTGCTATTATTTAATGTTATGTTTAGTCTCTCACTGTCACAGGCCAAAGAGCCTTTCTGGGGGTCTGAAGTTCTGTAATTTTTTCTTTGTTTCTTTGAATATATTTATTGAATTGAATTAAACCTACAGCATATCTAAGTCTAGAGGGTATCATCATACTAAGTAATTTGCTTCATAAAGCTAATTCTTGTGCAATTACCACACATGTTTGTTATAAATGGATTTAATTAAGTTTTCCTAAAATCACTATTTACCTTCCCTTTTTCAAAAATTATATTAATAATTTTAATTAATGTATTTCTCAACTTCGTAACCACGTTATTTCAAAAATCAATTTACCACAAGAGTTTTACCATGATTTGTATGGATGTAAATTAAATCAAATCAGGTATTGCATTTTTCAAATCATTAATAATGGACAATGTGCTGAACTGTTTGATCTAAGGATCAAATTATTTCTTATTTTCTACAAAACATGATAATAATAATAAGAATAATAACTTTATTGCTCTAAAAGCCCTAGGGCCATGGTAATACAATTGAAAAAATCAATTCTAATTAACGCAAATAAAACTCCATAGACATAAGCACCACATTAATTAAACAATTACACCAGTTACAAAAGTATTTTTCTATGCCTCATTACTACCCTAAAAAATGGCCCTAGTCTTTTCAAAAGGACCAACCTATATTCACCAGTCATCTTTCATCAACCCTGCAATCTCCATACACCTCCTTCCACAACTCACTCAATTCTTCACACTCACTAGCTGTATTACCAACCTTTTCATCCATATATCTAAACGTGGAGCAAAAGTAAAGAAGATTTCACACTTGCCTCATCCTTAAACATTTTCTTCCTCCCGGTGAATAGTAGTAAGCTATTTGCCTTCAATTCAAAAATGTACTTTAGCTCTTTCTTTCTTAAATTCCCCTTAAAGAAACCCTTCTCATGTCTCCTTTACAACCACGCAGTATGGTAGAGAATCTGAGAGGTTTCTTTCGCAATGCCGAATATGTACCTTATGATCACTTAATTTTTTTTTACCATCTCTGCCACCTCATAATCTGCACAGTATTCGATATTTCCCCCATATGGCCACAATATTGAATATTGTATCATATTCATATAATATCATATCACATTCAATAGCGTACAACTTGTTAGCAAACAATTCCCGAATCTTCTCAAACTACTAAAATATCAATGTTTCCGTTTACAATCAGCCAACTTTTATAACAACCTTGTTGCTATTTTTCTTGTGTGTTAATTTTCGGAATCCCAGCTTTGTCATTGATGATGCATCGCTTTTCATTCTTATCTCTAGAAATCTCATTTTGCATCCTAATATCTCTCATGTCTCGTACTTGGCTCCTTAAAATTATATTCAACCCATACCCACCTATTGAATATGTAAATATTCAAATATTTATGATTATCGTAATTATATAGAGATAATTATACCTTATTGTATAAGAGATAATGACATAGTTATATAATTGATATTTATACAAATAATTAAATGTTATATAATTATATAGATAGATTGTATAGAGATAATTATATAATAATTATATTTATATAGAGCCCACCTATTAACTATGCAAATACAGAAGAGAGAATGATGAGGACTTTTTTCCCAAGACAGTGAACGGACAAAACCTATTTGAATATTCCGGTCCTATATCTAAGGGCCGTCTTCACCAAATAAAATAATAAACAATAACACACTTACAATAAAAGTTCTCATTTAAAAATCCATTTTTCAAAATAACCTAGGCATCATTACTTCTTAACGAGAAGTTCAGCCAAGAGTCTTGGCTAATTGGTCAGTGACAAATAACGGCGGAATTCTATAGACTTCACGTAGCATTCCGGTGACCTGAGGAAAAAACTACCTTTGAAGGAATATTAAGCAGCCCATGGTCAAGTAAAGAGATAGCTCTCCTACAATTAGTTTCCTCGGTGAAGTTTTCTAGATTTATTATCAAGCTATGAAAAAAGCCCTTTCAAAATTTATCCACAAGAAGCTTACAAATGCCCAGGAGGTTGCACCTGGGAAACGTGCAAGAGAATAGAAAAAAATTGACCATGATAAGTTTGCTTTGGCTTAAGTTTCTGGTTAGTTATGTAGGGAAAAAGATTCTGCTAATTTCTACATTATGTAGCACGAAATTATGGTGTGTATAAAGGCTACCATTTTTTCCCAGATTTAGCCTTCCGCTGAGAAGTGCTTATGCTGGAAATCTCCTTCCGTAAGAGTCTTCTATACTATTCTAGTAATCATCCCTTGCTCCAAGTTCAGGTGTTACTGATATTACAAGAGCAAATCGGTCAGCGTTCTTTTTTTCTTTTTTATTTCAATGTAATTTTGCAATTGATGGCATATTTTAAATGAAGAAAAAAAATCATTGGACAGAGTTGATACGGCATGGTGGGTAGGCATATAGAATAATGGGAAAAAAGAGTTATTGACCAATTACCACTACCCTACCAACAATTCTTGTTGCTTAGTTGAGGCAAAAAATGATATTCCTCTACAATGTTTTTGTTATCTTCTGATCTATCAAAAGTATATGTTATCTTTTTTTTTCAGTGAAGTACGGGAGTGCCTTAAACTGGATCCTGAACATAAAGAGTGTTTCCCTCATTATAAGAAGGTTAAAAAAGTTGTAAAAGTTGTTAATGATCTCAATTCTGCAGCTAGTGACGAAAGATTTACCGACTGTATTTCACTTGCGAACAAGGTATTTTTTTTGCTTTTGTCTCTTTTAGGCAATATTTGTAGTTGAATCTTTTGTGTTTTAACCCCTGAAAAATTAAAAAAATACAAGCAATTTTTTCAGTTGGGTATAAAGTTCCCGTTAAACTAGTGCGTGACCCTTAGATGTTAAAATTGCGAATTGATTTGTTTTGGATTACTAGGGAAAAATAAGTATTATTAGAATAGAACTTTTATGAAGATAGAACAGTTATTGGTGTACCACCCGATCATTTAAAAAAGGAAGCGTTATGAGGATCTATATAGAAAAAAATAATTTTAAGCTTCGCATGTAACTAAGAGTAAATGTAGCGTGAAGAACCTTATGAATTAGCAGTTACGACCTTCATTCTAATGCAATTGCAAAACAGTGGCAAGTAAAAGAAAAATTAATAAGGAGAAGGCCCTTTGATCTGCTGTCAATTGGAACAAATTTCAAGTTTATCTATAAAGGCATCTAACATTTGATAGAAAGGAATTAAGTGTGTTGTTTTACTTATAACAATGAATTTATTCAAGACTTCACTAATTCGAAAAAAATACTTCGATTTTTAAAAATCTGTTTGTGAGTTTACTGCCAAATTTAATTAGTTTCACTTTTGAAAAATGGAAAATAATGCATATGCTTATTTTAATCTTATTTCAAGAAAAAATACATTTTGAGCAACATCATCGCATATTTCTTGGTCTTATTTCAATCAGGAACACATTTTAATGAAAATATTCTGTATTTTAACAGAAATGGATATAGTACGCGATGATTTAAAAAATGAAACATTATCAGGATTTATATAGGGAAAATAAATCTGAACCTTCGCACGTAACTGAGAGTAAATGATATTGAGCTGTACGTCAGTTTAGGATTTTAAAATGAAATATTTGGTTTGCTTTTAGTAATTAATCAATTGTAACAAACAACCTTCAATTTTCAAATTCTAAATAAATAAATCGAAAATAGTAGTTTTTCGAACTAATTCTAGGTATGACTTTTTAAAACACGGGCTTCGGGAATAGTTTGTTTGTCATGTAGATCTACTTGAGATGTTGCTTCAGCAATTACCGCAGCAATCAGCATTGGTGCAGACAATGCAGTACAGTTCTATTATTGCATAGAGATCATCCCCTGCGTCTACAGTTTTTCTCAAAGTTTGGGTTGTGACGTTTTACCGGGATGTAGCACAATTTTCGGGGAGTAAAAGGAATCTGTAAAAACGCAAGAATTCTCTAGTTTTAATTTTTCGGAAACTAAGGGGAAAATTTGTCAAGACTATCGGCCACATTGAATTTCGTCCATCAAACGGTATACTTCTACCAAATTATGTGAGCAATTGGGATGTAATCACAAACACCTCCTTTAGTCACAATAGCTTTAAAAGGAAACATTTAGACCGTCTGTTTGATCTAAAACACGATATTATATTATTTCTGGGTGAATGCAGACCTTCAAAAAAAGATGCTACTTTTTCATTTAAGGGAGAGCTTCACGATTTCAAGTAGTTTTTAAGATTAAAGTTTGAACATTTCTCAAATCTTTGAAATGCCATAGCAATAATAAAAAAAAGGCTTAGTAAAAAAAAAATTTCCTAGGAAAATATCAATTCTCATGGAATATTGTAGATTTTTTTTGAAAACATAGCCATGCTGAGAAGGGGGAAATTAGAGTCTAGAAATATCAAACATGTAACTTTATGACATAAGTTGCATTTCATTTGCTGTCAAGATAGATTTATAAAAAATACGAAGCTATGAGGATTAATTTTTAAACGAACTATTAAATATCTACAACATTGTGGTAGCCAAGTGGTATCAATTTGTGGGGGTGTGGGTGTGTGTGTGGGGTGAGGGGTAAAAATTTATTTTCTAAATTCAGAGCGGAGATTTTTTTTTTCATTTTATTCAGTGAAAATTTAGGAAAAAAGGCATTTTTCAATGTAAATATGAAAAAAGGTGGTTCTCCAATCCTTTACGGGCAAATGTCTACTTCCCCTTCCCTTCAATTAGTGTCACTGTTAGCCTGCCTGTATCTGCGGTAAAGAAAAAGAGACACGTCACTTGCTTCCCATGCAAAAAGATGGCTTTCCTTGTTTTTCAATGTGGGGCTACAGTTTCGAAATTTTGATCGTTATGATTCCAATAACGATAAAAAAAAGGCTTAGTAAAAAAAAAAAATTCCTAGGGAAATTTCAGTTCTCATGGTATATTGTAGATTTTTTTGAAAACATAGACATGCTGAGAAGGGGGAAATCTAAACTCTAACTCTTCATCTAAACTCTTCTAAATTTTTCGCCGTGATTTTCAAAGAATTTAGATTTTTTTTTCAAAAATATCGAAAAAAATGTAGAATAAAATCTTACACATAAGATGCAACTATGTAATAGTTACCATATCAGCATCAAATTTAATCACATTGTAGCTGCCCTTAATCTCAAGCTAATGGGGGCTAAGAAAAAGACTCTTACGCTCGTGTTGGACTTTCTCAGTCAGAGGATGCATCGTGTGTTTGCTCTCTACGAAGGTGATACCAATTCCGAATGGTCTTCATCCACGTGTGGAGCCCCTCAGGGCACTAAGTTTGCAGCTATTGTATTCTTGTCTGTAATTAACTTCCTTATAGCTGACTATTACGACCGCTACAAGTTCGTGGATGACCTGTCATTTATCCTGAAATATTTAGTACAAAACGGAGTTGTGACGCCACAATTCAGTTCAAATTTTTTCAGTGTTTTCACAAAAGAGTGCGCGGAGCTAAATCTTGAGATTAATGTGAACAAGTCGATGTTAGCTTTAATCCGCTAAAAAGTGATGTTATGGTGCCAAATGTTCCATTCCTTCTAACAAACAGTATCAAGATCCTTGGAGTTACTTTTTCCAATGACTTCAGCTTTACTGCACATATTGAGAACGTGGTTAAAAGTGCAAACGCTAATCTACAGACTTTAAACGGTATGCGTAGGTTCAGTGCAAATACAGAGAGTATTAAGTATGCATACATAGCGTATGTCCGCCCCATTCTGGAATATGCGTGCCCTGTTTGGGTGCCCTCAGCACTTAGAACAGTATATCTTTGTCAGGAGCTTGAATCGGTTCAGAAGCGAGCGGTATCAATCATCTTGGGCCGCCGTGACATCCCCTACGAAAAGGCTCTGGCAGTGCTAGGACTGCCGTCACTCCAAAACCGGTACGAAACTCTGATAATGAGTTTCGGAAAGTACTTGCTTTCTAAATCTCAGCACCGTGACATTCTACCTGATCAACCTCCACCATCAAGAACGAGAAAGCAAGATAAGTTAGTTCCCGTTAAAGCAAGAACAAACCGATATGGTAATTCTTTCGTCCCGGTTTTCGTCAAAATCTATAATAAGAGTTAATATTTATAGTTTGATTTATATTTACAAGTGTAGTTTGATTTTGTATATCTTGTAAAGAAACACAAATCAGCGATAGCTGTCAAGTTTTTGCTATTAAACCTGTCTACTACCTCTACTACTACTACTACTACTACTACTACTACTAAAAGGAAATTTTTTTTGCGCTACACAGTTTTTCTTCAAAACACGTTTTTAAAGCTACTGCTAAACGCATGATTAATTTTTGGCGATACTGTCAAAAGGTGTACTGGGATAAAAGAGAGAGAGCGTAAGTAATTCTTAATATTTTTTGTAACTACTTATACGACTGAAGCAGTGCTCTCATTTTTAAGAGTGCTTCAAAATAGATGTCCAAACAAATAGGATGTCAAACTGACTTAGAGAATAAAATTAACACCGTCAACTCTTAGTCTGAACGTGTTATTTGATAGCAAAATTAGCATTAAATACTAATTTGAAACTGTTAGCCTACGTGATGACCAATCTCCTCGTCCTTTAGATTAAATATAAAACATGAAAAATTAAAGTTTTAGTTCATTAAACCGTGTTTTAAAGAATAGTAACAGGGGACCGAGCTTCATTCGTTGAACAGAAAGAGTTATCTCTGTCTTTTCTTTTTGTTTCATTAAGTAAGTAATCAAATAATTAAACCATCTCTGTGATTATCATTTCATTTTATACACTGTAAAAGTAAAACCATTACCTAAAGATAGTTTTGGGTATCCATTGACTGAAAGTATTTCAAATAGTAAGCTGCACGAAAAAAGTGGCTCTATCCTTTTTCTTGGGGCTACATGGGGAGAAATGTTGAAATGGCTAGGAAACATTTTGCGGATGAAAGATAAGAGATTGAGGAAGATAGCTTTTTTGCAGCTGTTCATATGGCGCCAAGTGAAAAGTAGGTCAGCCCTAAATGAGATGGAAAGAGGTTGAAGAGAGGACTTGAAGGAAATCGAAACTTCTTGGGACTGTATAAAGCAGGAACGAGTTTCCACTGTATAAAGAAGGGACGAGTTTCCACAGCTGTGTCTGCCTGTGGTGGCTTGGTGTTGCAATGATTTGTTAGTAGTTGTAGTAGTTTTCGCTACTTATTTTGAAACTTTTCTGTATTATGTATTTGTTGGTTAAAGATACCCACATTCGCATGAATATTTTCGTAAGGAGGCTTCATAATAAAAAATAAAATTGTAATTAATAATTCAGAAAAAAAATTAAAATTGGTCTTCCGCTTACGTACCTGTGTCTGTCATACCTTATTTTCAAATTCGTTTACGAAAATGTGTAAAATGCTGTGTAGAAAATGTTTAGACATGTGAAAATATTAAGAAAATTCGGTTGGGTCTCTAATTTTAGTCAGAACACCTTCTCTAAAATATATATATTTAGAGTGCTGGGAGGGGAAAGACAATTTTCTGAAAGTCATAACCTGTCTAGTTCTTTTTTATACCAGAAAATGTTGTGTCAACTTTTGGAAGAAACATCTTGGTGTTTTCAAGAATATATATTTTATATATATATATATATATATATATATATATATATATATATATATATATATATATATATATATATATATATATATATATATATATATATATATATATATATATATATATATATATATATGTGTATATATATTCTGGTATAAATTGTTGTAATCCATTGTCAAAATATATACAAATTATACAGATTTTCGTGAAAGAAACAAAGTGACATTCAACCGGATTTTAATAAAAATGAAATGTGTTTCATAAATAATCGTATTTTTGTCGTAATCTGGATTGCAAAAAGATTTAAACCTATCAGGCTGCGGTCAAAAGATTTTGGAAATCTTTTTTGGAAAAGATTTCGGAAACATTGGGATATGGTATCATTTAATGCATCTTTGAGAATTCTTTTCTAAAGTGTTCCTTCTATAAAAACTTGCACTGTAAGTTTCGAATCCTAATATTATTGTCCAAAAAGTGAATATGGAGTTAGTTAGTTCTGAGCACAATCTCTTAAATAAATCATTTCAAGCTTTTGTTGGATAGTTGTTGCCTTTGGTGTGGATTATTTTGATCGATAGTGTCATTGAACTTGAAGTAAATAGTGGCTGTCCCGAATATCAGGTATTAGCTTTCTTTGAGGATTGAATATGCTATGGCTAGTAGTAAAGCTATTGACGACCACAGAAGTGTCAAAACTTTGCACTGAGTGACCAGAAGTGTTTTTAATTTAAGAATAGTTTCAAGATAGTTTACGTCTGTGAAAATGGTTCAAGGCACTTCAACAAATTATTAAAACAATTAAAAATTAAATTGTGTTTCTAATAGGTGGTCTAAATCTGACTGATATTATTAATTTAAACTCATTCATAAGTTTTGCACTCTTAATTCGCAAGCCTTAAAGCTCTACCTGAAACATCAAATCGTTAAGTTATCGATTACCTTAAAGAGTCTTAACGGTCTACATTAATTAAAGTAAAATGAAAAGATCAGCTGATTAAGTTGGCTTTTTGTACATCATTTCTCAAAGTAAATCTTTTTTAGATCGAGTACCTCAAATAAAGAACCGGAAAACATAATTTTCAGTGGAAAAATTTGCAGAATAATAGTAATATAAGTGTTCGTACAGAAGCCCACCTAGAGAGAGGGCATCTCTCCCAACCTACCCTTTAAATGACTGAAACTAAGGTGGGAGGGTTTGAGCTTGTTTTGGTGAAGGAGAAATGTATGCAGCTGCGTTGTCCCCTGATGACTAACCCACTGGATGTGTTTTTAGTAGCAGTGGACATATAGCATAGCTTCAAAAAGATAGCAATTGCTAAACCTGCCTGTGTTGTTCAAAAATGAAGTTGTAACTGCTTGTAATTGATTTTATCTTCAACCCATCAATGGGGTAGTTTTGATTTCTTCAAGTGCTTCCAAGTTATTTAGTCTTACTATGTAAATCTTGGAGAATCGAAGTTACTCCTTTTATTATCTTTTCATTGGCTAATGGATTTAGAAAATTAGATCCGTGATTCCAATGAAAATAACAGTGTTTCCATTTTCACTTTCGTGGGAAAGAACAAGGCTTTCTTTTTGGCTTCTGTAGCTGCTTAAAGAAGAACCAACCAATTAAAATTTATTTTCAGTTTAAGGGGAAATGGTACTATCATGCATTCAAAACCCCCCTCCCTTCATCTTGAAACTTGCAGAACTATTTATTTATTTTTGGAATGTAACAAGTAAATACACTAATCAGTTCTTTTGACGGAGAGAATTAAACTTGAGGATTCAAAATTTCACGTCTCAAAATAATATAAAGCGTCAAATTTCTGTTACACTACACCTAGCCAAAGCAGCAAAGTATATAAAGATGTTTTTCCTTGACTATTTTTATTGCAGCGGTCATTTGGTTGGTACAATTGAGGTAAGATTTTGCCCAAATACCGTCTTTTAAATTGTAGTCTAAATTGCCATCATTGTCTGAATTTTTGGAAGAATTGATGAAACTTTTTTCATTTTTCAGTTGCTTAAAGTAGAGCCATCCAACCAAAATTTTTATTTTCAAGCCGAGGAGAAATTGTGCCATTGTTCATTAAAAGAGGGTGATGTCAAAGAAGCAATTAGCCATTGTACTAAAGCTTTAAGCTTTCGAAGTGAACCTCGAATTTTATGTGATAGAGCCGAAGCTTTTATTTTGGAAGGCTCATTAGATGAAGGTAATTTTATATCGTACCTAGTTTATTTAGTAAGGCTTTACTTTTAACCTTTTCTTACCAATCGTTTAAAGCTCCTTACCAATCGTTTAAAGCTTTTTATTACTTTCTTACCAATCGTTTAAAGCTCCACTTTTATTTCTTCTGAACAAAAAACAAAAGAAAAAGGAGGCCTATAGTAACAAAACTTAATCTGATTCCACATTGAGAAAGTCTGGTAGAATTAGAATATATTTAACATATTCGAAATTTAGTGATAGGCTCCTTTCTTACTCAGGTCTTCGGTGATAGTAATATGGTTTCGAATAGAGTTTATCTTGGAGGTAAATTTCCTTACTTCCTGTGAAACTTAAAAGCATAGAAGCTCACATACATTGAGTGACATTATCAGGCTGAGGCTGTTCAATTAAAAAATATTTCTTTCGGTTCCTTGTCTTCGCTGTAGACCTAGGCCTATTGAAGTGCAAATCTCGTGGCAAAAGACGGCCAGAAAAATCTTTTAAACTGGCAGAATTTCCTGTTATCATTTTCTTAGTAAACCTTTTTAATAGCTATACTATTTTATAAATAATACAATCCGGTCTTGTGGCTGAGAACCATTTGGTTCATTCCGTTGAGTTTTGTATATATTTTCTTTAGAAAAACATCTTACATTTGACGATGGGTTGCAAGTTAAGATATTTAATTTACAAAATTGTCATTAAAAGCCTAGATGCACGGAATTCGTGTTTCAGAAAAAAAAGAAAGTAATAGGATAATAAAATCAAATCAAGCTTATAACAACGATACTCTTAAGACTGGCTAAAGGATAAGCCAAACAGAAGGAGTTGTTGACTTTTGTGGTATAGAACCACCATTTTATCTGATTGGCCTAGGACATATATGTAATACGGAAATACCGAATACCTATAATACTTATGAATTACCAAAATTTGTGAATGTCGACATTCACCGGTGAATGTCCGAAATTCCTTTTTATATGCTTGGATTTTGTCAGCTTTGCCAGTCAGCTTTTTCAGTTTTATGCAAGGTTTGATTGTGACAGGTCAGGTTCGGTTGGGTTACTTTAGGCTTTCAACCCACTTCGGAGATTTATAACCTAGTTTAATCTAACTCAACCTAACCTAACTTTAACTTTTCTATCAAACCCTCCAAAAGACTGACAAAGCTGACTAACGAAGCTGATTGAATCCAAGCAGAGAAAAAGAAATCTCGGACATTCACCGGTGGATGCCGACCAGATTTTGGTCTTTTACCGTAGTATATTTTTATGCATGTTTGTGTTTGTGCTATTATGTGTGTCTTTGTATGCCTGCGTTTGTTTGCGCGTGTGTAGGCATGTTAATTTGTTCAAGTGTGTGATTGCGTATGTTTGTTTATGTGCTTTTTTGTGTCTTTTTATAGCAGTTTATGGTTTTGTGTGCCTGTTTGTGTTTGTAGGTTTTCTGTTGGGGGTCTAGGGTACTTTCTGCGTCGTTCTGGAAAAGGCTTTATCATAAACCTGCCCTATGTATTACCGATATTTGAGAAGAATTGCGCGATTGATATAATGGGAAACATAATGAAAGCTGTGGTCCGAAATCTGTCGATCCTGTACACATCGAAAAAAAGTCACGATAAGCATTGAAAAACTTGTATTATTTACAAGACTTGTAATAACCACGATTGGAATTGTTGCATATCATATTTGTTTTCAGTTTATTCTCGTTTTCGCTCACCCTCTGCGATTTTTTCGAAAATAATACCCATATCATCTACTGGTGATATAAAAAAAATTAGTGATCACTTTAGCAGTCGTATCATTACCTGCTAAAAATTCACGAATAAATGTGCAACCTACTGTGGTATTTACATCATGCTGTTGAGCATGCTGTTGATCCGGTGTGGTAGTAATGGCAGGCGTGTGCGCATTCTCGGGATATAGCATAGTCTACTCTAGAGCAACTAAACTCTGGTATTTGTTAGATTAGTATGAAAAGATTTGCTGTTTTTTCATCTATTGGATTAATTACATTAGTAATTGTAAAATCGTTCTAGAATCTTCTACATTGTCAAATGTAGACTCTCTAGTTTAGTATTCAACTGTTCCTGGAAAATGTTCTCTCAAATTCTCTTTGTGAAGTATACCAACTTGCAACTGAATTATTTTAGCAGTAAGACTCATTTAATGCTCCCAGAATAGATCATTTTCCTTTCTTAGATCATTTGGTTTCCTCTCCTAGATGGTGTAAAGACTTGTCAACTTTTTCCTGCAAGTTGACTGTTGCTACTTAATCATTTGACTGATTTTTAGCTGTATATTGTATTGTTCTTGGACAGTGGAGGTATTTGCTGAGTATACTTGTCACAGTCAGCACAAGTGTGAGTTTGGGATTTTTTTTTTCAAACTCTCTTCAGGTAGTTTTTTTTATCAAAGATTTGGTTGTGCACTGTGCTACTTGATTACTGAGCGGTGGAAAGTGAGTGATTGGTGGCTGGTGGAGACTGGTGGGTCAGAACTATTGTCCAGAGGAAGGGAGAATTGACAGTTTAAACAGTATCACTTGCCATGTTGTTTCCTTTCATGTGATATTCCTCCACTTTTGGGGTGTTACTACTGTTGACAGTGCTGCGCAGGATCGTGCAGTTGACGGCAAGTAGTCTATATTCCAGACATATGGATTTCTATATAATGGCACTTATCCCGAGAACTTTTTAACTTGCTTAAATGGGAAAAAAAGGAATCTGCAACCTAACTCTGAGTGGCAAGTTCAGATTTGGCTAAAGCTCACTTGCATTATTTTAACTCTGGTCTTTTTGTATGTTTTTTTTTTTTTCTGAGGCACATCCCTGAAAGGACGAGTCTATGTCTACTTCAAGAAAGAAGTAGCTAAGTTCAAGTAAAGATTATTCAGATTAGCTCTAAACTAGTGTGACAAATGTTGAGACTCAAAGTAATTACTAAAGTGATCAGAGTATAACCCTCCATTGCCATCGGGTCTGTCGAATAAAGTCGAAACTAACTATTTTTCAAATAATTAATTGACCGTTTGTTTTACAGCTCAAAGTGATTATTCCAAGGCCTTAGAAATAGATGAAAATTTCCAGCGTGCAAAGGATGGAATACAGCGAGTACAGAAATTGCAGAAACAAGCAAAGAAGAGAGATTATTATAAGATTCTCAATGTCAGACGGTCTGCCACAAAGAAAGAAATACTGAAAGCCTACAGGTATCGTCACTTAATTTACGAATTTCACCCTAATCTGAATTTTCTTAAGCTTGTTTTCTTTAGAAAGACTTGTCACACAAACTTATACTGCTTCCTTCTGATTTTTCTTTACTTCTTTTGTGCTTATAATGTTAGTTTTCTCTCTCTCTTTTTTTATGCTGAAAATGAATACTTATAAGATGTAAGTGGAGTAAAACTCTTAGATCATGAGAAGGAGCTTAAGTTTGGGTGTCAAATTGCCAAGATCTTTTTAACTTTTGTATTTTTTCCCCCTTTAGCCTAATAACGGACGACACCTACACTATTTGGAGAATACCGAAGAAGGTATGGGTCAACAAAAAAAAGGAAAAATAATCTACAAAACATGTAAGAAACATTACGATTCGTGTGGGTACATGTATAAAAGTCTTCTTTTCCAGCATACAGACCTGTGTTCTTAAAATATTGCTTGAAGAAAATAGACTTCATTTTATAGATATCTTAAACTTGAACACTAAGATTTAGTCAGTCAAAACAAATGCAACATTTTCCTGTCTCTCTTCTCCTTCCCTTCTTCTTTCCTTCTTTCTTCCCTTTTTTCCAATTCTGAATTGCTAGTTTTTTGTCTTACTGTAAGTAGAAATACTGATACTGTAAAAACAAACACCTTACAATTGGAGCCAGAATTTTTTTTATAATGAGTAAGTTATTTTGTTTGGACTGTTTGGCTTTTGCCAGTATTCCTTTGATAAATCAGCTTTCTTAAGAGCTTTTGAAAACATTGCTATTCTTCTTAATGAAAGAAAATTAAAGCTATTAGATTCTGGAAACATATCTATCGTTTCAGAATTATATTTACAAATGTTTCAATTAGATGTCGTTCAGCTCATTTTAACCATAACAAGTCTGCTATGTAATCTTGATGATTTGTAACACTTTTTGTCATCTAATGTGCATAATTTTTTTCTTGTTCAAAATTTAATATAAAAATTAATGTGTATGCGTATTAGTACCTTTTTAAAAACCTGTCATCTAATGTGCATAATTTTTTTCTTGTTCAAAATTCAATATAAAAATTAATGTGTATGCGTATTAGTACCTTTTTAAAAACCTTAAAATTATATTCCCTCAATTTGAAATACACGGAAAAGGGTATACGATATATCCCGAGAATTTATAACTTCTTTTATGGAAGTATTTTAAAGCTACAAGGACACTAAAGATGAAACATAATTTTTTGAATTGGTTTAGTGTAATCTTGCAAAAATACGGCTTAAAAGATACAAAAAACTGGGAGTTCAATTTTTAATAGGAAAGATGTTTGATTTTCTATTAATTTTTTTTGCACCTGCGCGCGCCAAATTTAAAAATAAAGAACGTTCGTGGGAAATTAACAGAAAATAAGCGGAAGTTGTGTATCATTAAGGAGAACTAGAAGTGGAGCTCTTCCATAAATCTAATCTCTGTGTATATTTGAATATTATTAACATTATTCAAGATTATAACCTTAAACTTTGAAATACTAGCTAATTGACTTACCATATCTACAAAAATATTTTTTTTCGGAAAAACTGTTTAGATTATTTTATTCTGTCATATTTAGTCCCTTTAGTTGACTATTGACATGTAAATCGAATTATTATGTTATTCTGTTTAAAGATGTCACATTTATTGCTTAATTTTTATATGTTCCAACTGGCCTATGTTTGGCTAGTGGCTATAACTAGCCTATATCTGGCTAGTTATATACAAAAATGTTCTTTCATAAAGACTATTCAGGCTATTCTGTTCGGTTTTATTTATCCCTTTAATCGACTATTGGAATATAAATATAATCATTATTTTATTCTATTTTAAAATGTACATATTGCCTAATTTTTATATATTCCCACTAGCCTATATTTGTCCAACAGCCCAACTAAACAGAAAGGGTGTTTCCTGTTGATATTGTATTACTCGACGATTAGCTGGACACAAATTCAATGTTATAAAAGTGTGTAGAGCTTGTTTGTAAACAAGGAAGTTTGCGCTAGCCTCTTTCAAGATTTAATTGTGGCAACAATAGAAAGGATGTACACAGCAAAAATAATCTTTATATGTTCATATCAATGAAAAATCGTAGAAAATCCCTGTTTCAGGTATGAATAGACCGAAGACGGAGCCAGGGGGCAAATGAAGTTTTCTTTTGATGTCCTTCACACTTTAAATTATCGAAAAACTTACTCTTAATTTTAGTCACAAATATTAGTTTTAGATATGAATAGACTGAAGATGGAGCCAGGGGGGTTAACAAAGTTTTCATTTTGACGTCCTCTGTGCTTAAAGAAGAGATTATGAACGCTGATGGGAGATAGAAGGGCAGAAGATCACAAGTAAGGGCAGTGTGGTCGCCAGGACTGAGCCCTGGTTGGAGCTTTTTTTTCTTTTTTTTTCTTTTTTTTTCTTTTTTTTACTTTGAAAAATGAGTGGGCGGTTTGAATATAAGGTTTTTATAGAAGGGATAGCCGTACAAACTTTAGAGAATCCAATAATTCCATTGGAAATTGAAATTTCAAGTTCAATTTTTAAAGGTGATCAGAGGACAATCAGCCTCTCCCTCGTAGCCGCCATTTCCCCCCCCCTCCCAATTCATCCGATCAAAATAAAATAAAAAAATTGTTCAAAATAGACTAAAGGCCAAATAACCATGCCATTGGAGTTAACAATCCCACCAGCAGCTCCTAGAGCAAGGGCTGTAAGTTAAGGTTGTTACTCAATGCTAACGCATAAAGTTTTTACGGAAAAGATGTTTGTATGAACTTGGGGAGGGGGCATTTGATTGGAGACCAAAAGTTTCAGCGTACTTTTTAAGAGTTAAAAGAGATCGAAGGGCTTCCATCCCACCCTCTTTTTTCTTCAAATAGATCCGATTAATAATTTTGAGATGACACATTTTGTTTAAAAACAGTTCGACGGTTAAATAACACTGTCTCCAGGGCTCATAGTCCCTAGCCCCTGGTACAGGGGTTGTAAGTCATACAAGTTGCCTATTGTTAACATACAAGGTGTTTTTTTTTTTATCAAGAAAAGAGGGCATGTTTGACTCTATAATTAAAAAAAAGCATGAAGCAATAAGGTTAAACTTTAGGAAAATGTCAAGAAGAATGCCAAACACAATCAAAAAACATTTTTCACTTTATTGGTTGTGAAAAGGAAATGTCAGCAATATTAATAGTGGCTGATGGTATCAGCCGTCACATCATTCGGAAAATGCTTAGGAGCATCATCAACTAAATCAAGAGGTACTATGTGCATCCAGTTTTACAAGACGACTTATCTGCAATGTAAAGAGAATAGCTGAGGGTATAAACCTGAGGGTATGAAGTTTAGCTTTCGGGGCATTTTGAAGGAATGTTGAAAAAATAGGCTGGAGTGCAACCAGTCCCCCTCCCATGTCCTTTTTTAGCTGTAATCTCCTCAAAGACATCTGATCGAAATTTGTTATCTAGATACACAAAAATCAAATATTTTCAACACATATGTTTATTGCTTAACGTCCATAAAGGTCTAATTTATCTGAAAAAAAGAGAAATAACCAGCTTTGATGGGTTGTGAAATCAGATCTTCTTTCTTGCAAAAATAAAACAAATCTTTTATATGCATGATCCCAACAAACGTTTATATCATGACTTAAAGAAACAAACAATTCCAACAAGGTTGAACATGTACAAATTCTAACTTGTGTTTTACCCAATGGCATTGCCTCATATTTTTAGAATACTGAAGAACTAAGTTCAGCGATTTCGTTGTACGATGGTTCTGTTGCATTTTGGTTCACTTGCACGAGGGTTCAGTAACACGGGGGTTCAGTTAAATTGGGTTGAATTAACTGGGAATTTAGTTGCATGAAGGTTTAGTTAAATGCGGTTCAGTTGCCTGGTGGTTCAGTCACAGGAGGGTTCAGTTGTACGGAAGTTCGGTTATACAGGACTTCAGTTGCACGGTGTTTCAGTTACAGGGGTTGAGTTGCTTGTGGTTCAGTTACATGGTGGTTCAGCTGCACACACAACACATGATAGAGGTCAGGATTATTTCAGCCCTTTAGAATCTCAAAGACTGTGCATATTTCCAACTAATTTATTCGAATACTATTCCCCTTATGTGTCCATTTAAAGTACATGTACAACTGTTGTTAAAGCCGAAAAGACTTAGAAATATTATTTTATTGACCAAAACGAAAAGAAATTAATGTTAAAAAACTTCAAATAGTCTTTCAGGGAAAGTAAAGAGCTACACTAAAACGAAGTCGAGTAGAAATAAATGCAAATATTATTTCAAGCGTATATTTCGATACTATTTCAACTGACCATAAACCACTGCCAATGAACAAATGAAACCAAAAACGAACAGAAATTACAATGAAAGGCCGAGCTAAACCTAAGACGAGCAGAAACAACCACAAAGAGTAATAGGGCTAATGCCCCTGTACGTTCTAAAGACCAGAGTGTAACTTGTACTTTATTGAGGACATAATACGTGTAAACGTTTTCTGTTTTATAGCGTTAATGAATCCAAACTTGTTGAGACTTTCAGGAATGAAGATCAGTAAACATTGAATTGCCAATCCATATTCATATGGTATTGTCTGTAATCTTAGTTATTATGGCGATCTTTTTCTGGATGTTACGAGGAATAAATCCACATTGCTTAAAACAAAATTGTTTTTAGTAAAGTGCGTATTGAGTTCTATTCTTTAGATAGCAAAGAGGACGTTAAGTCTACTCCTCTTCGTGGTACTGCTTGTTTTAGGTTTGACTTGGTTAATTGTTCGGAGTTCTGATCATTTTGGATTGCATTTATTTATCGATGGTCATTTATTGTCGTTTGAAATATTATTGAATATACAAAATATTATTGAAATATACATTTGATTAAGAATAAGAAAAACTAAAAATAAAATATTTGAATAAGAAAAAGAAAATTTTATTCATTGCGGATAATGTAATAAATTTCGTAATGTTTTCTATTTATTTTTCCATTTCATTCTTTTCTCGAATCTGGGAAATTATTGTAATTCGATTTTTCGAAGGACTGAGATAACCTCGTCTTTACACTTTTAAAGAGATTTCCTTTGTTTTGAGTCATTTTTCTGAATTATGAATCCCCCTTCCCCTCTATCTCTAGTCATGACTTGGATTACATTTATTCTTAGAAGATTTTCTTTTTCTAAGCGTTTTCTATTTTTAGGATAATTTATTTTATCTATTATGTAGTTTCGGTACATTCCAGTACTACTCTACTTTATTTGAATGAAGAGATCAACATTTTATATCGTTATAGTCATTTTTTTTGCCTGTTAACATAAGTCATGTTTTTGTTTTTTTTTATATATATCAGGAAAGCAGCCCAAAAATGGCATCCAGATAATTTTCAAGGAGAATCACCAGAAAAGAAAGCTGCCGAAAAAAAATTTATTGATATTGCTGCTGCTAAGGAAGTTCTTACAGACCCAGGTAATCTTTTTTTCACCTTGTATGTTTTTACGAGCACGTTTCTCAAACATTAACTTTATTCAAAATATGTATTTCTCGAATGTCTAGTTTCTCAAGCCCATATATGCCATAGAATAAGATTCATTTTTCTTTCTTTTAAATCGTCACATTTGGTGTTTATTATCATGAACGGGAAAAAACTTGACTTCTAACAATGAAAAAAACTAAGATCAGCTGATAATAAAGCTTTTTATTGATCAATAATTTATATGAATATTTGTTAAGAATAGATTTAGAAAGGGAAAATCGTGATTAGACTACCGATTTTGATCTGGTAGTTTTAAGTTGAAGTTGAACTTCGTTGTTTGTATAAATTCTTGTTCGTTATGTAGATTTCTTAATTCCCCTATTAGGGTAGCAAAAATTAGAAAAACAAGTCAGGATAAAAAGTCAAAAATTCTAAAAAAGATGGGGTGGCATCAGTCAGATAAGCTTCAGCAGTCTTCGGTGTTAAAAAAAATGAAGACTCTATGCCTATGTCTAGAGCACTTAGGCATCAAGTGCGATTGAAGAAAGCACAGGTGAGGCAGAGACAGTGAACTATCAATTTTTGAAGAAAACGGAGCATAGCCGTCAGATTCTCAAGCTAGAAGAAGAGAGACTTTTAGTCGAAAATCTAAAAACATGCTCTCTTATGATTAAGGGACTAACAGCCAGTAAAGCCGAAAAACTGGCGCTTTCTTTCTCTACTTCAAACTCTCATAGGCTGGTCACAGATACAAAGCGCATTTAATGACTGGTTATCGAAGTTTTAAAGAGTATAAATTTTTTTTAATTTTTGTTTAAAATTAAAATAATTTATAAAGAAGTACAGCGATTTGTTACTTATATCCCTGCGAAGGTACCAACGAAGCCAGAGAAAGTAACTAAAATTAATAAATTAAAAAGTAAATAAGTAAAAAAAAAGTAAATAAAACAGTTCAAAATAGTGATGATACCTTTTTATTGACAGTGAATAGATATAAAATTATTTAACTGGATATTTCGAACACATATACAGTGTTCATCATCAGCAGTAAAACTAAAAGACATGAATAAAAATAAACAAAATTTATACCTAATAAACTAATTACATATAATTTATTGCTCTTATTTTTTTCAATGCAACAGCGGAGGCAAATCTCTTTGATCTTTTCGGTTCCGGTTCATTAGAATTATCTGACATATTACGTGGACAGAGGTCATAGCTCTTAGGTGAGGTGATATTTACTTTATTTGACCTCAGTAAATTATCATAAATTGAGTTCAATCCAAATTCACCTGTATCTCTGTTTATGGAATTATTCTTGAATAGAATTTTTTTTATTTCGATTGTTTCCCTGAAAACTTGCTTTAAACCTGGGTCCCTAGAAATCAAAGAAACATTTTCAAACAAAAGAAAATGATTTGGAAAATTAAAGATATGTTCCGAGAGGGCCGACGTGAAATCTTCAGGTTTGGTATTTTGCTTTAAAGACGATGAAATAGAATTATGATGTTGTAGCAATCTCGTTTTTAAATTCTAGTTAGTTCGTCCCACATAAGAGCTTCCACAAGTACATGGTATTTTATAAACCCCACTTTGTTGCTCTACGGAAGTCCGATCCTTTCCAGAATTTAAAAAACTAGCCAAAGTATTACTACCTCTTAAAGCTACTTTTAAGCCATTATTCTGTAAAATTCTTTTAAGTTTTTCATTCAAACCTGGAACATTTTTAGAATTTGTTCTCCAGAATTCATTGATGAGGAATTATTGTTGTTAAAAGAGATTTTAATAAGTAACCTTTATCCGGGTTGGTTACTTGACCAGACTTTTTCGAAAAGAAGGAAAAAATTTCTAGAATGTTCTGACGATATTCTGGAAAAAACAGAAAAGAAAGATATTTTTTGTTCTCTGCCATATGTTCCAGGTTTGAGTGAAAAACTTAAAAGAATTTTACAAAATAATAGCTTAAAGGTAGCTTTAAGAGGTAGTAATACTTTGGCTAGTTTTTTAAATTCTGGAAAAGATCGGACTTCCGTAGAGCAACAAAGGGGGCTTATAAAATCCCATGTACTTGTGGAAGCTCTTATGTGGAACGAACTAACCAGAATTTATAAACGAGATTGCTACAACATCATAATTCTATTTCATCGTCTTTAAAGCAAAATACCAAACCTGAAGATTTCACGTCGGCCCTCTCGGAACATAACTTTAATTTTCCAAATCATTTTATTTTGTTTGAAAATGTTTCTTTGATTTCTAGGGACCAAGGTTTAAACCAAATTTTCTGGGAAACAATCGAAACTAAGAAAATTCTATTCAAGAATAATTCCAGAAACAGAGATATAGGTAAATTTGGAATGAACACAATTTATGATAATTTACTGAGGTCAAATAAAGCAAATATCACCTCACCCAAGAGCTAAAACCTCTGTCCACGTAATATGTCAGATAATTCTAATGAACCGGTTTACCGGTAAAACTTTTAGTTTCACTGCTGATGATGCACACTATATATATGTTTTCGAAATATCCAGCTAAATAATTTTATATCTATTCACTGTCAATAAAAAGGTACCATCCCTATTTTGAACTCTTTTACTTTCGTCATGGAAAGGCAGTGTGGTCTTCGAAGTTATCTAAAAAAAGTAAATATTTAGATAAGTAAATTTCTAAAAGTAAATAAATTAAAACCACAACATCATTAACAAAGGCTTATAAAAGCCTTAAAATTATAATAATAAAAAAAAACAGGCAAAAGAATGCATCGTCATTCTATAAAAACAATAGATAAGAAATAACAAGTAATGGAAAGCCAAGTGATTGGATCGTTTTATGTGAACCCGTTCATGAGAATATAAAATAGAATATGAAACTAATATATATATAAATATATATACATATATATATATATATATATATATATATATATATATATATATATATATATATATATATATATATATA
Organism: Artemia franciscana; assembly: GCF_032884065.1. Taxonomy (NCBI): domain Eukaryota; kingdom Metazoa; phylum Arthropoda; class Branchiopoda; order Anostraca; family Artemiidae; genus Artemia; species Artemia franciscana. Next base: position 66,732,566 of record NC_088863.1, on the reverse strand, counting down.
TATATATATATATATATATATATATATATATATATATATATATATATATATATATATATATATATATATATATATATTATGAAAAGAGAAATCACCAATGCAACAGCACAAACACATAAAAAAAAACAGCAAATGTAAAACAACCAAGTAACACCAAAATAAGCTTATCCTGTTAATATATCCCTCTTTTTAGCAAATAGGTAAACTAAATATGATAAATTTTAGCAAATCACAAATATTAACACATTGCAAAAAACCTGAATGAACTAAACAATTATAGAATTCATCTTTACCGTGTGGCTATTGTTTAAAAAAATCCGCTCTATTAGAAACACAATTCAAAATAAATGGCGCTGCATCATCATTTCTCGAACCTCCGAAATTAGTTGAAAATTTCTTTAAGTATTTCCAGATAATTCTTTTGATATTTATTTAAAAGTTCGTTATAATGAAACTAAATTTTTTAAATTGCCAAGTTAATTTATTTGCAGACAAACCTCTTGATATCAATATTTGGCTTAAGATTTTACATCTATTTTTAAAATCAGTATAATTACTACAAATCCTTGCATAACGAAGTAACTGTGAGAATCCGCCGAATATGTGATATTTGATTGTATATTACTTTCAGGGAATGGGAAACTAATCACTTCAAAATCAAAATCATCCGTTTTATTATACATTTTAAAACTTAATTTATTATTATCACAAATATTAATATTTAAATCTAAGAAATGATCTTCATGACCAGCGCCATGACTAGGTTCAAGAGTAAGCTCTGATGGATATATATTTTTAGAAATATCAATGAAATCCTTACAATTTAAGACCAAAATATCATCTAAATATCTTTTATTATTTGACAAAACATTTTTTAAATTATTTGGATTATTCTTATCCATCATATATTTATATTCTAGTTGACTTAAAAACAAGTCAGCTATAAATGGGCTGGCATTCCCCCCCATTGGAATTCCCACGATTTGCTTGTACAAATAACCACCAAATCTTATATAAGTATTGTATAAAACAAATTCTAATAACTCAAAAATCATATCCAAGCTGTAACATCTCAAGTTAACTGTAGTATTAAAGCAATTTGTCCATATAGCTTTTTTATTATAAGTGTCTATTTTTAAGAACCTTTTACTAGATAAGAGGAAAGATTTCTTGATAACAGTTTTTAAATTATCTAATACTACATTAAGTGATAAATTAGTATACATTGTCGCAAAATCGAAAGACTCAATTCTTTTAGCTGAAACCATTGTTAAAGAATCCATCACCAGCAGTGAATTATTAACACTCCAATATGGATTAAAATTCGAAAATTTTTTAATACAAGAACAATAGGTTTTAAGTTTATTTATAATTTCCTTTAAAATTAAAGAGGGGTCAGTAGCAGCAATGCGGGTTGGACATTTAGCTGCTCCAGCAATAAACCGTGGTTTAGGGGGATTCTTATGAAATTTTACAGTCCAATATAGGAAAGGGAACTTTTTATCATTGTCATTTATTTTAATATTAAATTTTTTTAAAAGTATTTCTTCAGTCTTTTCAATTAAATTCTCATCCTCTAAATTTACCTTTTTGTAAACATTAGTTGTGCATAACTCCCTTTTTAAGATATCACAATACAGCTTCTGACAAATTATGGCAAAATTATTATTAGCTTTATCCACTGGCACAATTACAAATTCATTCCGTAGATTAGCAATTGCTTGTTTAATCTTCGCATTATAAAATAATGATTTAGTGTTACTATTTTTTAAGTTAGAATATATTTTATTTCTTATTCTACTAATAATTAAATTCTTCCAACCTTGAAAACTCTCTTTATTTTTATTCTCTTTCTTACACCACTTATCAATAAATAAATCAAAATCATTTTCCAAGCCATCAAGAACACTCGATGGTTTCAGATGATGAGAAAGACGGAAATTAGCCCCTTTATTCATTATAATTTGAAGATCATCTTGCTTTATTATTGACAAGTCCCCTGTTATAACATTGCTTTTTATGCTTTTTATCTTTGCTGTTTTATTTATTGACAGCGAAATTTGGATACGGCTCGAAGGAGCTTCTGATAGATTTTTTTTTTAATAAATATCCTATGTTATATTTTTTTCGTATAAAGTTCATGCACACGGGTTTCAGAGAACTGGACTGGTCAATTTAATGAGAAAGAAAATATTTTGTCCAGGAAGAAGTTCCTTTAAAGAAGTTGGAGGAAAATTCTACAGAAGAGAATTAGAGCATCATTTCCAGACAAAAAATGTCTCCTTTAGGGATAGAAAGAGATTCATTTAAAGAAGTTTTGCTGAGCCAAATTTGACTAACTACTGTTGCTCTCCAACAGCCCTCAAATCTATAAAAAAAAAAATCTTTTTCAGTTAAGGAGAAATAGGGCTTAGCCTTCATTTTTGGCAATCCAAGTTGTTGTTATGGAAATCCTTTTTAATAAACTTTCGAGTTTCTATTACCATTTCAAAGGAAAGCTGAAGCGTGACTAAATATGGAATGTTGATAAGACGTGGTCCGGACAGGGTTTCTAACTTGCACTCTTTTGTGTTGAATACACTCTTTTTTATTGCACTCTTTCACTCCACGGACCGGATTTTCACTCTTTTTGCTCATTATTTGCTCTTTCCACTCATTTCTGCACTCTTATTGTGGAATGACGGTAGAAAAAGTATTAACAAAAAAAAACTTCAAATTTAATTATGTAATTGCAAAAGAAAGGACAGCTAGCCAGTATGATGTCTTGTTATCTCTGCCTGGACCGTCCTCCAGTATCTTTCTAGTATTTTCAACCATTTATGCAGAAGTTCGTCAATCCATTTCTTATGTATTTTGTAATTCATTTGACACATTAGGGTCAATGTTTTTATTGTCATTTGGTATCTCTGATCTCCTGACAGACTTTGTATCTGTTGACAGATCACGGTCAATGTTTTTATTGTCATTTGGTATATCTGATCTCCTGACAGACTATGTATCTGTTGACAGATCACGGTCAATGTTTTTATTGTCATTTGGTATCTCTGATCTCCTGACAGACTATGTATCTGTTGACAGATCACGGTCAATGTTTTTATTGTCATTTGGTATATCTGATCTCCTGACAGACTATGTATCTGTTGACAGATCACGGTCAATGTTTTTATTGTCATTTGGTATAGGATCTCCTGACAGACTATGTATCTGTTGACAGATCACGGTCAATGTTTTTATTGTCATTTGGTATCTCTGATCTCCTGACAGACTATGTATCTGTTGACAGATCACGGTCAATGTTTTTATTGTCATTTGGTATATCTGATCTCCTGACAGACTATGTATCTGTTGACAGATTACGGTCAGTGTTTTTATTATCATTTGGTATATCTGATCTCCTGACAGACTATATATCTGTTGACAGACTACGGTCAATGTTTTTATTGTCATTTAGTATATCTAATCTCCTGTTTGTTTTTGTTTTTTTTTTTTGCACCTTCATACCTATTTGAAATTTTTCGCTCTTTGGGAAAAAATCAGAAAAGGAACATTGAAGGTAATCTTAACAGATACGCATTTTATGATGAAGCCAGAGCTACAGAAAAAACAATGACTTAGAAAGTATACTGTATCCAAACATTGTTGTGGTTCAACCCTGACCGCCCCTAATCTCTGCCAAACACTTCATAACGTTTTAAAGTCATTTCTTTAAGCTAACCGATAGTTATGTCTAGACTAACACCTTTTGGGACGTAGCTTTTGTAAAGTCAGATATTTGGTAGAGCTATTATCCTTAAGATTGGTGTTAGTCTGTTGCTATTCATTTTAGCTTTCGCTGAAAAATACATAAGGTTTCTTGCCTATGTCATAAAAACAGTTAATACAAATATACAGTTGTCATTGATCATTAGGACCAAGTTAGGTTATATGCTGCTGAGTGTATGTAATCAGCGCTTGGGATGGTAATTTCACTCATTGTTTTTGGCCCAGAGTATTTTGTGCTCATTCCTGTTGCGCCATTATATTCTTAAACCTCTGCACTTATCAATGTCGACTTCATTCATTTTTGGGAGTATGAAATTTTCCTTTAGAGGCCCCAACTATCATGGCCTTTGTATGTTTTTCAATTTTATTATAATCCCAGAAAGGCGTTCATGCTTACTCATTCGTAGTTTCGTTGCTTACGCGTTCGTAGTTTCATGCTTACTAAAAGAATTCTTCTACTATACCAATATGTTGGATTTTGTCAACTTTAAAAATTTCTTTTAAATTATGAGAAAATAGTAGACGAATTAATCTAGTTGACGACTAAATCAGGGCAGTCAATTCTAAATTACCAGCCATTGTGATACGCGTACCTTCGTGGTACAAGAATAGTTTTATTCCATCTTATTCCATCAGAGTTTAGTCAGGATATAAATTGGTCAGTGAACTGCTTCTCTGATGATAATTAATAACCTGTGAACCAAAATACGACGATCTGTTTTCTTAGCGCAAACAGTTTAATACATCTTATTTTATCCAAAAAATCTTGATAAATATAATTGTTGCTTATGTTATGAATATTTGTATTTCTCTTTTATTTTTTCATGTCTATCTAGCATAAAAAGAAAAAAAAAGGTAGACATAAATGATTATTGTTTAATATATTATAGAAGTGGGTACACACATTTCAAAAGTTTGGGAAACACTATCACATATATATAAAATTCGTGAAATACCGATATTGGAGAATGTCGACATTCACCGGTGAACGTCAGGAATTTCTTCTTTTTTTCTGCTTGGATTTGATCAGCTTTGCTTGTAACTTTTGTCAGTTTTATAAAAGGTCGGACGGTAAAACTGTTAGGCTAGGTTTCTAATCCATTTCTGAGATTTATAGCTAAATTTAACCTAGTCTGACTTTAACTTTTACCATCAAACCTTGCATAAGACAAATCTGGCTGGCAAAGGTGACTGCAACAAAGCAGAGAAAGGGGAATGCCGGACATTTACAGGTGAATGTCGACATTATCTGCTAATATATATTGAGTTCTTTGAATTTTGAATTAAAATCAAGTTGCCATTAAGCCATGACTAATTGGAGAAAAAGCCAAGAGAGATAGTCTGAGTGAGAGGCAAAGGTGGTATAAGTCTTTTTCAGGATATATGTAGCGCTGTTGTTCGAATGACATTCTAACACGGATGAATATGTCTCTGTTTTTCCGCTTATCGGGAATTTCTCAACTACGATTTGCCTTTTTTTTAGTGAGAATCGCTACTTCCACGAACTTTGTATTCTTTATTTATTTTTCTAAAATTCTGTGAATTGTGCACTTTTGTTGAAAAGACAGAATGGTAAGCAGCGGAATCCATCTAGATTCCGAGTGTAACAGAACCAAAAGCTGACAACAGTTCGTTCTGATACAGTTTTTAGAAATTAATATACTTGGAAACAGGCAAAAAAGACCGCTTGCAAACAGGAGTTTTTGGGAAGGGTCACTGTTGAGTGACAAAATGTCAAAAATGTTTCCTGGTATTTTGTCATTGTAGCTTTATTTTTTATAGAATGCAATAAGTGTCTAAATACGTTGAAATTATTCTTTGGGCTATTTTCAACCTTATCCTTTGGGCTGTTTCCAACCTTAGTTGGTTCAAAATGAAAAGAATTTCTGGTTTTATGTACATCTTCGAACAGGTGAACATAATCAGTGCCTAGTAGTCGTTTTCATAGTCATTTTTCGGTTGTTCAATCATTTATGTGGATATGTATGATGGTCTAATGCTTATTTCAGATTAAATGTTTCTATCAAAACTAAATCCACGCCCTAATTTCTTCCTTTTTATTATTTATGCATCAGGCCCGGATTGTTAGACTTCTTTTTTTTTTTTTTTTTTTTATAAATGTGGCCGATCTTTGATATTCATTTTAATGTGTTTTTTTTTCGTTGTATTTACATCTTTTAACTATCACTTTCACAATTGCTTGCGCTTTCTCTACCTGACTTGAGGAGATACATCGTGTTGAATCAAAACTTTGATAGTAACTGATGCTTGTTCTGCAGCCTTATTCCTTAATTTTGCAATAATTTCCAGAATATGTAGAGGATTCTGTGTAAAGACTACCTTTGTGTGAAGGAAATCTAGTAAATATTTCTAAAAATAATGTTTCCATTAAAGCTTGACTCTAAAATTGGCAACAGTTCTAGCCCGAAATTAAGATCCTAATTCACTAAGGAAATGAAAACTTCTCCTGAAACTAGCGGAAGATGAGTTTAAGGGAAAGTATAGAGATTTTGCGCATTGTGAATTTTGTATTAACTTTTAAATAAAGAAAATCGATTCTATGGATTATAAAAATATCTGTTAAAGGAATTTTGCCAACTTTATCTACTTTTTTCGTGAATCACATGTTCTGGCCGTAGGAATCTCCATGAATAGAAAGAATCTAAATAATTATTTGTAATTACTGTTTTTCAGAAAAGCGGAAGAAGTTTGATGCAGGAGAAGACCCTTTAGATCCAGAATCGCAGCAAGGCCAAGGTTTCAACCCCTTTCAACAGCATCATGGTTTTCATCGTGGACACGGTGGTGGCCCCTTCTCTTTTAAGTTCCATTTTAACTAGTCGACTAACTTGTTTTGTTAATGTTCTGCACCAAATTTATTAATTAAATTCTGTTTTACAAATTGTAATTATCAGAAAGAGTTTTGTTTATTGGGGATATATGAATTAAGAACTAAAGATATAAATATATAAATATAAATATATATATATATATATATATATATATATATATATATATATATATATATATATATATATATATATATATATATATATATATATATAAATCTGGAATCGATAAACGGGTCTTTAGCCATTATGAAGGAAAAGAAGAGAAGCGACCTAACTAATTTTTCGCCTGTATACAACAAGGTGCCTTCAGCGTGGAGAAGAACAAAAACGAGAGATGAAGGAAAAAATCAAGTAGAATCTAAGACTCAAATAATCTTCCATGAAACAACAGAAGCTTGACTTAATTTAAGCTCGACTCAATTTAAATTTAAAAATTCAAGCTGGACTTAGTTATTGCTTAAATTTTAAATTAGTGTTTATTTTTTGTCGAATAAATACATCGAAAAGATCCTTTCAGCCTCTAAAATTTTCAAAAAAATATTCCATAGTTTTGCTGTGTTCTGTTACATACGTTTTGCTTTTTGCAGTTACTTTATCCTTTTTAATCTTCTGAGTCAGCCCATCGAAGTAAAAAAAAAAAAAAAAAAAAAAAAAAAAAAAAAAAAAAAAAAAAAAAAAAAAAAAAAAAAAAAAAAAAAAAAAAGTTTTCCTCTTTCAAAGGAAATTGATTTTAGGTCAAGATGTTTGTTTTTCCGTTAAACATATGCATCTTTTTATTCTCCTGTATGTGTCAACAGAACTTGCAGAAGCAATATATGGAATATTCCTTGAGCCTAGGCACTAATTGATAATCTAGATTCAGCCTTCATTATCCGTCAAACCCCTCACATAAAATAAATATAGGCAAACAGTAGAAAAGGCCCAAGCATAGGTCCTCATAAGCTGTAAAAATCAGGAAGAAATTGAATCTTTTTTAAATATAACTTGTAAGAAAACGATATGGAAAACGAGCGAAATTATAAAAATACAGGCAAGATCTTTGCAAGTAATAATAAGAGAGAAACTATCGGGATATGTTTTATTTTACTTTTTTTCTTCTTTTTTTTAGTGTAGGGAACAAAAGTTTTTCCGCGTAAAGGGGCGAAGCACTAAATCGGAGGTGAATTGGGAACGGCGTGAGAAAGAGCCTAAGCTGAGTGGAATCAAGGGGGGAGGGTTTGTCTTTTGGGAATAATGTTTTCCCTACGAGATTTTGGTAGTGCACTTTTTGAAAAACGGAGGCATATTGGTAACAATCCTGCACACGAATGTTTTAATCTAGCCTTTTTTAGGAGAAAAGAGTTAGAAAATCCTTATCTTCTTTGAAAATTATTCGCAGGGCTTTTATTGGAATGCTGAATTTTATCAAAGTCTTCGCGAAAAATACCAGAGATCAGCTGAAAAACATCCATTTCGGAAAAACAAGTTTTTGTCGATTAGTTCCTTTTCGCTGTTGATTTTCAGAGTGGACTCATTAGTAAATAGAACTATTTTCCCTGTTTTCTAGGCTTTCGACTATAGGGTTCAAATACCTGATTAAGATTTTTTTTTTCCTGTTTTATAGGCTTTTGAATATAGGATTCAAATACCTGATTAAGATTTAACTTCTAAATTTACATAAGGTTGTCTTTAATTTTGTTTAAAATAATTTTTGCAAAGAATCATTTAGTGTAAAATTAAGAAATAAGGAATCTTGCTAGGAGAATGTGGAAAAGATAACATATGAATGAAACAGGAATAAGAAAATAAATATATATTAAAAGCACCGCTCTTCCAAGGTTGTCACCTATAGCACGAAAGTGCTATTTTAGCATTATTACGGTCAATTTTCAGACTGTAGCACCGAAAGTCGTTTTGGCCACCTGAATGCAAATAGTGACTTCAAAAGCAAAATTAAGGAAATGGTAATCGAGAAGGGGGTTTCCTAAAGGCAACAGAAATATTGGATGAACAAAAACAATTTTTGAGTACGAAACCAACTCCCTTCTTCAGTTATCTTAGAGAAATTAGAAGAAAACGCCAAATAATTTGGACAGAATAACTTGGATGAAACTAAATAGATAAAACCAAGCAACGCGTAAAGGGAACAAAAAAAAAACGAAATTGAAAGAATAAAAAGACCTAAAACAATGCATCGCAGAAAATTAACAGAAATAAAAAACAGATTTAATCCAAAAAAAATTTAGAATCAAATGATTCTTAATGGAGATTCAAAAATTTTAAAGCCATAAACCTAATTTAAACAGTTCTTGGAATTCGGAATTTTAACTAATGAATTTTGTTTATTCTGCTAGTTCTGTATTTTACTTTTGGGTTATTTCTGTTGAATATCCGTGTTGTTTGGTTTTAGCTTTTTTAATTCTTCTGACCTTGATTCTCTTTTTTCTGTTAGTCTTTTGCGTTGTTTTGTTTTGGTTTTTAAGTCTTTTAAATTTTTCCAACCTTGGTTTTTATTTGTTTGTTCTGTTGGGTTTTCGTGTTGCTTGGTTTCAATCAAATTGTTTTGTCCTCATTTTTTGGGCATTTTTATTTAATTTCTCTTGATTTCGTTGAATAATAGATACTGTTGTTCTTCTGATATTTCCAGTTTTGTTTGCATTTCAGTTAGTCTATTTTCATTTGTGCGTTTTTTTTTGTTTTTTTTTTCTTTTCTTTTTTTTGGGTTGGCCAATGTGTTTTACGAAATTAAAACGTGCTTTTATTTAGTTCTTTATCCCACTCAACATTCTCTGAGAATTTCATAATAAACATTCACAGTTCTTCGGTTTGCACTTAGGAGATTGCATTTTGATACATATCGACTTTGCGGATGATCCTGCACTTGTTGCCAAGTCGCTCGTTACCAATTAACTAATGCTCTAGAAGTCGAAAGGAAGAGGCAACAAAGATAGAGCTCAAAAATTGATGGCCCCCAAGCTAAAACAAATTTTTTGAACCTTGGTTTTTATTTGTTTATTCTGTTGGGTTTTCGTGTTGTTTGGTTTCAATCAAATTGTTTCGTCCTCATTTCGCAGGCGGATATTCTACTTGAGGCTGTACATAGGGTTTCTTGGATGTGTCCACTATCCTCCTTGACATCCCTTGAAACTAGCAACTCGCCACCCTTAGCTGTTCCTGAGATTATCCAGGAATACCCTTTTGACAATTTTTTTTTTGCCAAGAAACATTACTCCTTAGCTATTCCTCAGTAATTGTAGATGCAAATCAAGTCTATTGTTGTAGTTCAGCATCCCTCTCTACATTCTACTCAACTTAATACCCTTGCCTGTTCCTTAGCTATTGCAGAATTGGCATATTGACAATCTTGATATGCATAGGGTCCATTATCCGCCGCAACGTTTCTTGACCATTTCAATTCAGTACCTTAAGACGTTCCTAAGATATTCTGTGCATGAAATCTTGATAACTTGGATACAGATAGCATCTTTTAAATTAGTTCAATATTCCTCTCAATATTTGCTGAGAGTTTAAACTTATTGCTCATAGCCGTTCCTCAGCTACCATGACATTGGTATATTGAGAATGAGGCTGTACATAGGGTTTCTTGGATTTGTCCACTATCCTCCTTGACATCCCTTGAAACTAGCAACTCGCCACCCTTAGCTGTTCCTGAGATTATCCAGAAATACCCTTTTGACAATCTGGATGTGCAAAGTGTGTTTTTTAGCTCTATCTTCTCCAAGGATTTCATTATAATATCCATTAATTGCTCCTAAAATATTTCTGATAAAGCCTTTGAGATATGCACATAATGTCTTTTGTTTTAATCCAGTATCCTTTCCAGAATTTTCTGAAACTTTTAACTAAATACCCGTAGCCGCTCCTGAGCTATTACGGGATTGGCATGTTGACAATCTAGATACACATAGTGCCTTTTAATTTTTCCATTATGTCCTTAAACATTCCTTGACAAAGTCAACTCATTACCCTTAGCCGTTCCTGAGATATACCAATGACCTTTTGACAAATTGAATGAACATAACGTCTATTGCTTTAATTCAATATACCTATCAACATTTCCTGGAGGTTTCAATTCATTCCCTTAGCCGGTCATGAGTTTCTTTCGAATTGGCGTATCAACAGTCCGGATATAAATGATGTCTTTTGAATACCCATAGCCATTCCTGAGACATGTCAGATGGGCCTTTTTGACTACCCAAATTCACATATCGTCTTTGATGTTTGATTGGTGTTTGGTGGTGGAGCCACAACACTGTGCTGGGTAGAGAATTTAAAGTGGCGAAACCCTATATGGGCCAGTGTATTCTCCTGATGAGCCCTTGTGCTGGGTTGTTGCCTCTGAATTATTTGTCTTTTTTATTTTTTCTATTGTTTGGTAAATGACGACCTATACTTATTGACGACATGACTGCCTGTCCATGGATTATTCTTTATGGTTGATTGTGTATGACTATGCTGTTTGACCTATGTGATTGTATGGATGAGTAGGGTTAGGGCCTCATTCAAGTGCTGGTCTATATTAATCACTAATTTAGGAAAACAGTCTTCCTTTTCTCCTTCTGTCTCTCTCTTTTTTTTTCTTTTTTTTTTTGTTTGTGCTGTTGCATTGGTGATTTCTCTTTTCATGATATATATATATATATATATATATATATATATATATATATATATATATATATATATATTATATATATATATATATATATATATATATATATATACTACTACTACTACTACTAATAACTCACTGCAGCACCAAGCCGCCTGAGGCCAACACAGCTACGCACGCTCCTCCTCCAACCTAATCTATTTAAAGCCTCCCTCTTTACACCCTCCCAGGAAGTTCCCATTTCCTTTAAATCCTTATTTATGACATCCTCCCAACCCAGACAAGGACGACCTGCTTTCCGTGTAGCCCCAGACGGTTGGCCAAAAAGGACAATCCTCGGTAATCTGTCATCCTTCATCCGCAGAACGTGGCCTAGCCATCTCAACCTCTCCCTCATTATAGCCCCAGAAAGCGGGACCGAACCACACTTTTCGCACAACCTACTGTTTGAAATACGGTCAGTCAGCCGGGTACCCAGAACAATCCGTAGGCAATTTCTCTGGAAAACATCTAGTAAATTTTCATCTGCTTTTCGGAGTGTCCATGCTTCAGAGCCATATTTGACCACTGTCATCACTGTAGCTTCCAATATTCTAATCTTGGTTTGTAGGCTTATCTTTCTATTCTTCCAAACTTTTTTTAACTGTGAAAAAACACCCTGAGCTTTAGCTATTCTACTTTTAACATCTTCACTGCTCCCACCATCTTTACTAATAATACTACCAAGGTAACTGAAGCTCCCAACCTGATCAATCTTTTCGTTACCTAAGGTCACCTGTTCATCTTCACTTATTCCTAACCTTAGTGACTTAGTCTTCTTAACATTAATTTTCAAGCCTATTTTAGCACCCTGAACTCGTAAAACCTCTAAAAATTCATTCATTTTGCTCACACTTTCATCTAATATGCTTAAATCATCAGCATAATCTAAGTCCAGGAGCGTTCTTCCTCCCCATTTGATTCCATATATATATATATATAAATAAGTTGTCTGTGTGTCGTGTGACGTCATGTTTGTGTGTCGACTGACGTCATTATAAGGATTGAGCTGTATGCGTCATGAAGTTGTTTGTCGACTGACGTCATGTTTGTCAACTGATGAAATTACATACCGGGACACAAATGACGACTGGGACACAGGGAATATAAATGACGACCGGGAACCTCAAAGAGAAATTACAGACTGGGACACCCGGACACAAATCACGACCGGGACACAGGGAATATAAATGGCGACCGGGACACAGAGACACAACTACAACGGGGACGCCGGGGGCACAGGCGGGATACATAAATGACGACCGGGACACAGGGATTGTTCGAATATAAATTACAGACCGGGACACAAATGACGACCAGGACACCGGGACACAGGGAATATAAATGACAACCGGGACACTCAAAGAGAAATTACAAACTGGGACACCGGGACACAGGGAATATAAATGACGACAGGGACACATCATTAGAATAATGAGGTATAGATCTGAATACGGATTGTTTTTCCCATGGACAATTATATGTTGCATATTCAAGAGCCAGTAAACCTGACAATCTATTTATATATATATATATATATATATATATATATATATATATATATATATATATATATATATATATATATATATCTATACACAGGTGGGACACAGGGACACAACTACAATGGCGCGTAACGACTTACGCGCGCGGGAGGGCTTGGGGGCGCGAAGCTCCCCCCCAACTAGGTGTTGGGGTGGCGCGAAGCGCCACCCCAACAGCTAGTACATATATATATATATATATATATATATATATATATATATATATATATATATATATATATATATATATATATATATATATATATATATATATATATATAATTTCTGTTCTGAATACTCAGGTATAATACTTCTCTCAGTGCTCGGAAAGCTGTTTGCTATGGTCGCGCTACATAAATGCAAGAGTGTCCTCTGAAGAATGAGGAGAATCCAGCGGGGCTAGGATTTATGTCCAGGAGATACTCTGTCGAACTGATCTTTACCATGCACCAGTTAATAGAGAAGACAAAAGAATTTGGGGGGGTAACTTACATAGCCTTTGTGGACTTAAAGGTTGCCTGGATCGCGACCCAGTTTTGCTAGTACCTCGGTCTACCGGGCTACCTGACGAGTACTGAAAGCTGTTTGAAAGGCTTTGCGAAGAGAAGAAGAGTTACATCCAAGTCAAGAGCAATCTTAGTACAGCTTTCGGTATCAAAACCAGCTTTAGCAAAGGCTGCACCACCGCCTCGGAACTTTATTATCGTGTAATATGTCATGAAACGAACTATAAATCACGTGCTCTTCGGTCTGCACTTTGGAGATTGCGTTCTGATACATATCGATTTTGTGGATGATCCTGCACTCGTTGCCAACTCGCTCGTTACCAATTGACTAGTGCTTTAGAAGTTGAAAGGAAGAGGCAGCAAAGATAGGGCTGAAAATCGATGGCCCCAAGGCTTAAAACAATGGTAACTGCATCCCCAAGTCTCGCCAACTGGGAATATAACCGTCTGTAGAGTTACTGCTGAAGTTGCAAGGAGTTTCTTTTACCCTGGCTCTCTGCGGTTTAATAGTGGCTTATAGAAGAAGAGGTATGCAACCGAACATCAAAGGCCTAATCTATAGTCGGTTGGTGCAACGCCCTCTAAAGAAGGCCACACATTTCTAGGCGCACGAGGATTCGGATCTATAACACATCCGTAAGCTCAGTCCTGCTAAGTGCAGCAAATAATACGGACCCTTGAAATCTTCAATTATCAACGTAATAGAAAGCTGTCAGACGAGACAGCTCCGTCGAACTGAGGAAATTTATTGGGCTGATTTTTTAAGCAGCTTTAGGTTGCTTGCGCAAACCGCCATTCTCTGTCCAAATATCGTAACGTAGTCGTAGGTGGTTTGGAAACCTTCTACGTGCCCCATGGCAGCCCAAATCCGTACTGTCTACAATTTCGACCCTAAAGCGCATGGTCGATCCTGCCTGACTGAAGACCCTGGAAAAAGGTGGAAGGATTGCCACGTTAAAGTAGAAGAGATGGTAATGTTGCTGTTGACGTGGCCCCAATCTAGCAGCAGATCAGTCAGTATGGAGGAGTAGTGTTAAAACATTCTCTATGCTATCCCCAACATGACGGGATCTTTCTGTCGAGTAAGTCTTAAATGCAAGCAAGTCGCTTAGCAATAATGAGTTTTGAAAAGTGTTTAACCAAAGAATTAATGACAACATACTGTTTCCTTCTATGTGTTTTTTCCTTAAATAAAATGGCAGCTCTATCACCCCTAGGTCTTTGGAGTCTAAGTCCAGTTGTAATTCACTCTCATGAGCCCTTCTATTGATGCCCCTTGAGACAGTGATGGTCGATTTTGTTTTGAAAAGTAAAATCGGAATACGGCCTTTGCATATCACAAGATTCCAAAATTCTAATTCCCTAGTACTATCATTGATGGTAAAGAAAGACAGTGGAATATCAGGAAACGAATAAAATGATTTTATTGAAATACCAAAGAAAAATCCATAAAGTAAATAACACTGCACCAGAAAGATATCAAAACGCACTGTTCTTAAGTGTATTTTTGCTCATAAAGAAACATTCGTAACATAAACAAAGCAAATGTTCTTGTTTTTTTTTTAATATCATGGATATATTTGCGCAGGGCTAACAATGGGTAGAGGAAAACTAATAAAAAATACCTCTCTGGATAGTCTTTTTATGCCTTTTGCCATTATATTGGTGAGATTCATAAGATCTGACATAATAGCTGGAAAGCCTCTTTGATGGTGATGCCCCTCCTTAATATCGGGTATCAAAGCATCCACAGCCACGAAAGATCATGGATATACCATTTTAAATTCAAAATGTTGTATTTCGTTTCTTCTCTTGTTACAGGACCTTTTCCGAACCTTTCGTGACTTTTCTGCCATGTGTTAATTATCCAGCAAGAATTTCAATTAAAATGACTTTAATCAAACATTAGGTTTTTTTTTTAGATCCACTTGACAGCCAAGGATAAAATTCAGAAATAAAATAATGTATTATCATCTCCGTATTAAAAAAAGAATTAATCACGTAAGGCTTATTTAAGGCTTTTATTATTCGAGTTTATAATTACTAATTTAAGCAAGCTTAGACAAAGTAATAAACATAGACAGCGCTACTCTTAAGAATTAAAAGCTCTTACTTGTGTCGAAAAGTCACTATTAAGCAAGTTTTCCTTGTTTTATTTCGTAATGTTGACCCTTGTAAAGATTTTACTTTAACAAACTTCAGTAAATAATTTTATTTATAAAATTAAGATAATTTATAGTTAAATACGGATAGATTTATAAAGAAATTAATTTTTCTTATTTAATGTTTACTAGGTCTTATTCGAGTTCATATTTACAACTTTTTAGCAGTTTATTACATTCTTTTTGGTACAGCTATTTTTCTAAAGTTCATATTTGATTCAGTAGACTGTTGTTTTATGGGAAATAAGATAATTATGGCTTTATATAAATTTATGAAAACACTCGACTTATCAGAACTATTATCAGAACCAAGAATAATAAACAATTTACGAATTGTAACGAGTCCATTTTATTCTTTACTTACTCACCTAAATGATGACATTAATAGCATGAAAAAAATGTTTAATAAAACATCAACGGTAGATGTCAAAATAAAAACCATTAGAATAGTTTGTTCATGCTGTTTAATCGACCGTTACAAATGGGTTCCCCATTCCCATCTATCCTGAAAGTTTGTTCTAAATAATAAAGCGTTTTTATAAAATGTCCCCGTTTCAGATAAAACGGGGAAAATATTTTCATGTCTGTAAAACTGAGATCTTGGATTCTCAAATGGTCCAAGTTAACCACAAATATAGAAATTGCCATTAAAGCTATTGTTCCAGCAAATAACAGTAGACCTAGGAATACAAATGTTATGTTTAGGGTTGGAACAAATTCAAGAGGCTTATGAAACCAATTTTAATTAAAATATAGGAGACTGTGAATCAAATTCTAAAGGGACGTAATTTCAAAAGGCCCCTTATTGAGGATCCTAAATCATTTTTTCTTATTTGGGGTATATAATCCTCAAATGACCTTCCGTCAACAACACAGACTTTTCAAACCGTTAAACCTAAAAAAATTTGATGACTGCCATTTGAAAATTATTGTGAGCCTTGGCAGACGTTAACCGTCTACTGCATATTAAAGCTTCAACACTTTTACATGATAAGGTTATCAATATGTTTGTCCTGTGTTTGAAGAACGCAATCCTAAATTATAGTTTTTCACTACAAGCCGTATCTGCAGGGAACAACCACTTCATCTTGAATTGGTACATATAAATGAAAATACTTCACAGGAATCAAAAAATAATTAAATGCAACAAAATTAACAAAATGATCGTATAGTTTTTTGGGCATACTTCGATAAAATATCAAGAGTTGAATACCATAAAGTCTTGGCAGTAATAGACCTTCTTATGACTGTCCTAGCTAAAAGAAAAACTGCTACAGCTCGTAGAGTGTACTGTGCAATAATCAATCTAAAAAAAAGAAGAAACGTTAGCATAATCTAAAAGTAATGTTTCTCTTATCAGAACTTATTCTTGTTTGTCTCTGAGCAAATGATTGGGAACTCTTAAAGTGAGCCATCTTCTACCTCATTCTTAGTCATCAAAATCCGCTTAATACCAGGTACATAAGCTATCACCAAATTTCCTGCTGGAAATTAGAACTCCTATTCTTTAATAAATTTATTACGGTAGGTATTTGTTTGTCACAAAAAAGAGCTAAGGCAGGATTTTTTTTTATCTAAAAGGCAATATTACGAAAATAATGATTGCATTTGAAGAGTGATTCAGATAGGAAAACCTATCTAAAATTATACAGAAAAACTATAAACAACGACAACTTACCTTTATAATCAGAACAAGACAGCATTTCAACAAAGCATTTTCAATCTCGCCAAAGGCAGATTTAAAATGGTTTTATTAATATTGAAGTAAAGGATTTCAAATTTATTAAAATTATTTAAGTATTGCTATAACTATGCTATAGCTAACAAATGCTTAGGACAATGAAAACCTAAGATGGTGCGTGCACATAGGTGCATTCCATGCAGTATATTTATCTTTAAAAGAACTGACTAGTTGGAAATATGCCATTTTTGGTACAATAATAGAGACAATGCTTTGGTTTTTCTAAAGTCACCAGTATATTCCACCATAATAATTGTCCTTTACTTAATTTATAAAAATAGCAAATAATGGTTTTTCATTTTCATTTTGAGCTATTGATATTATTTTTAATATTTTCTTCACTTTTAGAAAAGTTTTATATTTCTGACTATTGGGGGTCTGCTTTTCTCACGGCTCTATTTTATTTTTTTTTTTTTTTTTTTTTTTACTCCATCTTCTTCATGTATACAAAACCCAGATAATTACAATGATAAATATAAACAAAATAGACGTGGACTGAAATTTTATCATTGATATAATAGGCTACAACTTAGAGAAAGGATATAAATGGTAAACTGTGTCTAAATTTTTTATTCGGTCCAGAAGTATCGTATGACTTTTTTCTGAAAAAAAAAAGACAAAGCAATGCTTGGTTTTGTTAAATCAATACATACGTTTTGATGAAATATTAGTTTGGGATTTTTTGGGAAGGTAAAGATATCACAAGGGAGTAGTTTTAAAACTATATAGTTTTAAATTACTTTTACTCCGTGTGCTTTATTATGTATACAAAACTGAAATCAAGAAAATGACAGATGTAAATAAAATAAAAGGAAACTGGAACTTATTTATTGATATGTCAGGGTAAAATTTAGCAATACAAAATAAAGATATACTATGTCAATTTTTTTTATTCGCTCCAAAAGCTTGTACCCAAGATTTTTTTTCCAGAAAAAGATGGACTAAGTGATTTTTCGAATATTATTGTTTTTTCTGCTCAATTTTTTTCGCTTAAAAATTATTTTTCAGGACAATGATAACAGCATATCTCTTGGTTTATGTTTGTAGGGGAGTATAGTACTTAAGCCATAAAGTATTTTATACTATTAGGTCCTTATACAAGAACTTCGAGTTTAAATGTGAATTTCAAAAGAGTGCGAAAATATAACAACATTTTGTAAATGTACTTGTCCCTCTACTGAGTTATGTACTGTCAAAACCCGACTGGATTACTTAAAAGAGTTGTTCAGTAAATGCTTTTCATTTCTGTTTTTCACTTCACGTCTAGTAATTAAAACGTCCGGTTGTTCTGAGACAAAATCTTTCAAAGTAGTTCAAATACAAAAATGACCCCTAATTCACCCAGGAGAGAGGTCCAAGCATAAAAAATTACATTTTCTAAATTTTTTAATGTCCTAAATGTTAACTTTTGAAAATATATTATTGCCACTTACCTTCTGAAGTGTTTTCTGGCAGCCGGCAAAGTATTGAGATCGTCCTTCAAAATGAATCTTCTAATGCCCAAATAATATGCACACAAATAGTCCTTCCAGTCAATTGTTCGCGGGTCAAAGTTAAAAAGTTGTTTATCGTAATTATTCAACCTTTCCACGAGCGACATACTGTTGTCGCAACGTGAGCGCCATTCCCGAATAGTGTAAAATTGAAGACTGTCCATTGCTTTTGCAGCCTTTTTATGTAGCTTCACAAAACTAAAAAAAAAAAATTATACTTGAAATATGCATATATTGAAATACACACACAGACACACACACTCTAACTAAAGTTAGGGCCAAAACCCAAAAGTGGAATTCAAAAGTTTTACCCGATAACTTAATAACACCAAAATTAGAATTTTCCCTATTTAAACAATTTGACGAGAAGGTTTTATATTATTATTTTAATATTACAGTCAAAGAGGTGGAGACAGACAGGTGGTTGCTATATAATTAGTTGATGAAAGGTGACTTGCCAAAGTTTCTTTCTCATCTTTATCTGGATATCAAGACAAGACAACCCCTCTCCCTTCTAGAACCTCCAGTTTTATTTGGTTAGTGCTATTTAGCCCTTCATTGTCAGTTGTTAGAGACTAGTTTTTGTCTCGGCCTCTCTATAAATTTGACCCAATTACTTCAATGACTTCAGTTAAATTAGTTGTTTCCTTCTTTTTTAGCTTGTTCAAAAAAGCACGTTATGCGTCGTAACAGACCAATTTTCATACTTTTACTAGTAATGTTGGACTGGATAATATTGTTTTATTTATTGAGGGTCAAATATTGTAAAAAAGTCACTGCAAATTTTATGGCTAGGTGATTATGGTGGCCGATCTAAAGGCAAAGATAAACTCTGTAAAAATAGTGTGTTTATCTCTAATTTATTGGAAAGAGAATGGACTGAAATTAATTTGCTGAAGTTACACAAAAATAAAGTTTTCTTGCATTCACCGAAGACAAACAAAAATAAGGCTTTCTTACAATCTCCGCCACTTAAGTTCTTAGTATAATTTTTGTTTTTTAAAGGATTAAAAGAAAAAAACAATAAATTTACTAAGAATTATTGTATTTCAATCTCTTCTTGATCTACTGTTACATGAAATCCCTGAAACTTTTGGTGCCAATAATTTGCTCATAGTTCTTTTTAATTTTTTGAATTGCCTGAATTCGAATGAATTCATTTTTTGAATTTTTTGAATTGCCCATCACTGAGAGTCCTATTATATAAAAAAGCTAAACTATTGAGTAACCATGTCTATTTCCAATATTTTATTATATATATCTTCTTCCCTTCTTGATAGGAAAATCGTATTTTCCTTACTTCCCAGGCCCTCGGTTGAACTAGGACCTATTCTGAAAGTAAATAGACGATAAATATTCTATTCCATTTTCCTTAAGTAATAGATATTTATACAAAGTCCTCAGCCAGAATCCTTATATGTTTAAATGGATATTTTTAACCTACGGTTCCTTTCCCTATCGGATCTGTGGTATCTGAAATCAAGCCCCTACTCCTATGTTGCCAGGCAGAGACCAATCGACTCAGTGTTTACTTTTTGAGCTTTACTTTACTGAGCTTTTTGAGCGTTTACTTTACTTTTTGAGGTTAAATTTGAGCATCAGCTTCAATAAAAAAAGATATATAATTGACTGTTACGGACAGCTGTATTATATTTTTATTATTTGGGCTATATTCAACCTTCATTCACAATTTTGGTGATTTACCCACCAAAATAAAGTTTTAAGTGAGATGTTTTTAAATTAGAAGAGATGGAAGCTTGGTGGCTTTAATCCTTTATGCTGAATGAGGAAAAAACAATACTTGAGGACAAATTGGTATTAATATGTTTTTAAGTTCTGCTTCAAGAGTTTTACTTTTTTGCTTCTGCAATTCAAGCGTGGCATTAAAAGAAAAACAACACATTATTTTTATCACTAGGGAAATATTCTCTCTAAGAGTGGGGTATTCTTTTTAGTGTGTTTATTTTCTTTTTTTGTAGTTTAGTGCCCGGGCCACATAATCGTTTCTGTTGATAGAATCAAAATTACCCACGGTTACGGCTTATATACCGTATGTTATTTCTCGAGCTGAACGGTTTTCGACTTGAAATCATAGTATTTGTGATTGACCAGTCTAAGCTAATATGCAAGGTAGAATTTTTAAAATTAGAAAAGATCGAAGCTGTTATTTGTTAATTGCAATAGTAATTTTTTATTTTAGATGATTTTGAGGTACTTAGTATTTAGTTTTGAGAAAAAAAGGATGCATATGGTCAAATTGCAACTGTTATCCTTAGCATTGCTGGATGATTTTGAGGTACTTAGCCCTTAGTTTTGAGAAACAAGGATGCATACGGTCAAATTACATCTGTTATCCTTACTTAGACTTAAGTCCTCCCACGCCTGAAGGTACATAAGGCAGCAACTGCGGTTCGTCACGACGACCTGTCCTGAGCCATCGACCAAAGCTCCTCCATCGAAGACCTCGCCAGCTTTGCCTCCTTCTTTAACATCCTGCCAATGGTCACTTTGGGTGTCCCTGACTTGCGGAGGCCAGGGGGTGTCCAACACCATATGTCATGTGGCAGCCTTCCATCACCCATTCGCACCATGTGCCCCCAATAAATCCGTCGTCGCTTTCTAATGACATCAAGGATGGGGGTATGATTTATCATACTATACATCTCATCATTTCTTATTCTTTCCGCCCAATGTATATTTCAAATAGATCTTAGGCAGTTATTTTCGAATGCCAGTAGTCGTTTTTCTAGTTGTGCAGTGATGCTACAAGTTTCACAGCTATATGTAAGGACGGAGAGGGCATTACTATTATAAGTTTGGAGCTTAGCTTCTGGGAATATTTGTTATTTCTTTAAACATTTCTAAGACAATTTAAGGCAAGGCAGAGCCAGCCAATGCTATTTGGCACAACATTTCTCTTTCAGGATTGGCATCTTTCGTACGAATGCTGCCGAGACATTTGAACTCTCTCACTACGTCGATTTCCTCATTGTTGACCAATAGTACTTCAGCTAAGTCAGGAATGACCCATTTGACATTGATTTAAACTAGTTAGCGTTTATGGAGAGTCCAACAGAATTTGACGTACGCCCAAGTTTATCTGTATTGTGTTGTATAGCTTCTGATTCGTGAGCGAAGAGTGTAATATCGTCCACAAAAGCACCATCATGAAGTTATCTGAGTGGGTTTAATTGTAGACCCCCCACTGAACCTACATCCAAGAAGCACAAAACATAAATTTGGTGCTTCTTATAATGATGGCAATAGAATGCATCCCTGCCTTACACCTGACTGAACGGTGAACCACTCCGTTGGGCCACCCTCTGTTTGTACTGCGCACATAACATCAAGGTATAGCGCTTTAATTATATTTACAATTTTGATCGGGATCCCGTAATGCATTAAAATTTTGCGGATGGTCACTTAGTGTATCAGGTCAAAGGCCTTGGAAAAGTCTATAAATCTGTGAGTAGTTGAAGTTTTCATTCATTAGACTCTTCGAACAGGACTCTCAGGCTAAATATTAGGTCACAGAACGATCTGTTTTGGCAGAATCCATATTGTCCATCTCTCAGAACTTTCTTCACTTTACTTTGAATTCTATTGAGAATAATTTGGCACAAAACCTTGCTACCAACTGATTGCAAAGCGATGCCTCTCCAATTATAACATTTAGCCTTTTGTCCTTTTTTGAAGAGTTTGATAATTACTGCCTTTGACCATTCAGTCGTGACTTTTTTATAATCTCAAACACGCGACAAAAGTTCAAATATGGGCAGTACTGGGGCGCTTCTACCATATTTCAACAGTTCTGGGGGCATGCCATCGTTGCCGGCTGCCCTTCCGTTTTTCAAAGTCTTTAGAGCCTCTTTTACTTCACTTAGCAAGAGAGGTTTGGAATATATTCCAAGATCGAACTATGTTTCTTCAGGGATATTTAAAGAAGTTGTGGGAGGTACCTGATTTATTACCTCGCTGAAATGCTCAATCCAGTGTCAGATTATGTCATCCTTCTGGGTTAATAAGATGCCTTCTTTGTTTTCAACTTGGGTCGAAGAAGCCTTTGAAATACCCGCAAGCTCCTTCGTTATAGCGTACGCAGTACAACTATCTCCCCGCCTTGCGGCTACTTCAGCCTGATCAGCCATATTTTCGAGGTACACTGTCTTATCATTTCTAGTCCGTGTTTTGAATTGTTTACTGAGACGCTAAAACTGCGCTTTTACATCATCTAGATATTCTCTAGTGAATATCGTGTTAGGCTCATGCCTATCTACGAGAATTTTGACTTCTACCCCTTGGTCAATGATATCCCAGGTACTTTCAGATATCCCACAACTTCTTGTGCCACCACTTTCAGGGTTTCGATGATCTTTTCCCATTGATTATCAATTGATAACTCGTCCCTTAGCATGGAAAACTTATTTGACAAAGTAGATGTATACTTTTGTAATACATACGGGTCCTGCAGTTTTTCACATTAAGTGTTTTTACTGACCGGTGGGGCTTTATGACAGTTTTTAGTTTCAGCTTCAACTTAGCAACAACAAGTTAATGGTCGGAAGAGCAGTCTGCACGTTGAAAGGTCCTAACATCCTCTAAACAACGTCGCCTGTGCTTGGTAATTAAAATAAAGTCTATTTAATTTCTTGTTACACCATCAGGCGAGTTCCAAGTATATTTGTGTATTTATTTATAAGGGAACCACGATGCACCGACGATAAGTTAATGAGTCGCACAGAAGTTAATTAAACGTACGCCGTTATCATTGATTTTCTCCAGTCCATGCTAACCAAGGATAGGTGGGGCATAGGAGGTATCAATTCCAACTTTAGCGTTAAAGTCCCCACACATGGTCTCAATATCATGCCGATGCGCTTTAGCAACAACATTTTACAACATGCGATAAAAATAATCTTTGGTCTGATCACAGGTATCATTAGGAGGAGCATACACAACAATAACTGTCAGTTTGGCCAGAGAAGTGGCAAAGCAAGCACGAAGGATCTGCTCATTAATAGGTTCCCAGTCCACTAGGCACTTTTTGGCCCGCCGGCTTAATACCATTCCAACACCTGCCTCTTTTCTAGTTTCAAGTCGAGACTAAAAAATATGGTACGTCTCACTATTCAAAGTACCAAACCGGTAAGTCTGATCTCAGAAAGTCCAGCAATGTCAATATGGAACTTATCAAGGGTCCTCATAATGCTATTGAGTTTTCCTGGCTGTGTTTCTTGATGAACTGTTCTAACATTCCAGTATCCAATACGAAAAACACTCGGTCGTTTTCAAGAATCCTGTCCTGGGGCCTGCGTTAGTCGTCATCACAGAAGAAGTCAATCCGAGGCTATCTGCTGCTGTTTCTTGAGTAAGCGGTTTCTACGGTGGCGGGTTACTAGCCCTCCGACCAACCCTTTTCCTTCTTCCAGGCTTGAGACTGGCTGTATGATTACAGGTGGAGTTAAGAATCTGTTATCCTTAGCAATATTAAATGATTTTGAGGTACTTAGCTTTTAGTTTTGAGAAAAAGGGGCATTTCCCGGGCCAATCAGCGTGACCCCAGTTTGCGACAGGGGAACACCATACAGATATACAGGGTACCTCCATAGGAGGGATGGACCAAGCGGGAACCATGTCCCTGGGGGTCCATAATATCAACTGGGGCACCCTCGCCCGGAGCCATAAATATAGGTGGAGGAGGAAGAAGGCACCTCAAGTGTAAAATCAACAGGGCCCACCGGGGTGGCCACACGCCCTATGAGTTACAGACCTTCTCCAAGTAATGGGTGAAATTGTATGGTGAGGCAGAACACCATCGTGGAAGGATCCTCTATAGGAGGACGAATGCGGGCGGGTGTAAGATATACATCTATGGACACCAACCTCTGCAGAGGGTTACCTTGATCCTTTCAGGATGCATGCGAAATTGGGGACCTTTTGGTCAACTTTATTCCCACTTGAGGAGTGGGGCCCTCAAAAAAATCATAGTCTTGTAAACGACGCAGCATTCGAGTGGGATTCTGATTAATGGATAATTCTTCTGGGCTTAGTCTGTTTCTTCGGCTGTTTTCGGGCGGGAAAAACCTCTTCCTAGCTAATTTATCTCCTATGAGATGCCTCCCCATAGGAGGCGGAGGTAATAAGCTTGGGACTCACTGTGCAGGATTTTGACTCTTTTTGATAAGAGAGCATCGCCAAGTGCTGAAAACCATGTTGTGACCAAGATGGCCCCAAGATTGCACAAAGTCCCCGTACAAACTGGAAGTCCCAGGGACTTCTTTTTGTCCGGTTCTAAGGTGGCTTAAATGCTTCAACATGAAAGTTGGAACTTGGACTGTTATGAAGTAAAAAAAATGACTACTGTAACATCATTTGAATTACAAATTCAGACGATTCGAACTGGACTTATTAGTAGTTCCAAAAACACATATCCCAGGGGTAGGAAGAATGAAATTAGGTGATATAGAATTTGTTTACTCGGGCAGGAAGGATGGGGTACATAGACAGGGAGTAGAGTTCCTTATGAATAAGGATGCTTCCAAGCCTTGTTTAGGCTGGGAAAATATTAATAATAAAAGTACTAATTGCTCATTTTATGACTAAAGTTCAGGGTATCAGTTATAGGAGTATATGCCCCCGACTGACGGGAATGACGGAGATACTAGTGACTTAGACGAATTTTACTTACAGTTACAGTAGCAAATAGACAGGGTCCCAGGTACAAATATGGCGTTTTTACTAGAATATCTTAACGCCCAGGTCAGTAAAAATAGGGATAGATGATAGATGATATCCTAGCCTAGTTAAATTCGGCGTAGGAAAAGGAAACAGTAGTGGCAATAGACTTCTGCAGTTTTGTAGGTATAAAAATCTAGTTTTAAACAATATGGTGTTTGGTCATAAAAAGACCCACAAGTTGACACTCTATTCACGTGATAGTGAGACAGCAAACTTTATTATGTTTTAGTAAACCAAAGACCGGCAAGACCAATACAAAATACTAGGGCGTATAGGAGTGCTGTTATTAATGTTAAAAGTAAAGATCACTATCTACTAGCGTCTACGGTTAATTTAAAGCTGAAGATTCGGAAGGGTAACTACCTCTCGGGAAGTTACGATGTTGGTAGACTCTAGGATGAGAATTGGAGAGAAGCTTTCCAGTAACAGTTGAATGCTAAACTCGAAAATTTAAAATCTGACAATGTGGAAGATTATCGGAATAATTTTAGAAGAACAATTTGTGAAGTTGCTGATGGTGTCTTATGGAAAAAAGTTAAGACTGCAGCTAGGAATATTAAAGAAAAAGCTTTATGTTTAATAGAGAGGAGAAGGGTTTTGTATATCTTAGTGATAAGTCATATGAAAACGAAAGAGATGTAAAGAAAGTGGAGAAGTCATTAAAATATGAACTAAGAAGGCATGTAGTGGAGGCCATGGATAAAATTGCCGAGGATCCGGAAGACGCAGTTAGACGGTATAATAGTAAAATATTGCACTTGCAAGTTATGAAATTGAGAGGGAGTAGTCAATCCGGGCGTGTCCAAGTTAAAGATAGGAACTTGGCCACAATTAATTATAAGAAAAGAGTTATAAAGAGATGAGTGGAAAATTTTGAGAATGTGCTAAAACGAGATACAGCTGCAGGAAAATATATAGAGGAAAATGAAAAAGTTTGTGATACTTTGGATGCGAAGGAACATTTGTTTTGTGAAGAGGAATTAGGGACAGTACAGAAAGGATTACAAAATACTAAGGCTCCATGTGCTGATCGTGTGGTAAATGAGTTTCTTAAATATATTGGCTCTGAGGTAGGTTAAAAATAGCTTACTGAAGATTATGAATATGATTTTTGAAGAAGGGTAAGCACCTAACGATTTTAGGAAAACCTTTATTAAACCATTGTATAAGAAAGGGGGTAAGAGCGAGTATCGTAATTATTTAGGCATTAGTCTGGTCTCGGTAGATAGCAAATTCCATAGTAGTATGATACTTTTTAGACTGAGAGATGCTGTAGATAAAGTTTCAAGAAAATCAAACCGTTTTATCGGGTGTCGTTCCAAGAACTTATACTCTTCTTTTATTTCTTTATCGCTCTCTTGAGCCCGTCTGAGTTCATTTTCTCCAAATTTTCAAGATTTACCTTTTTGTGTTTTTCAACAAATTTGGGACTCGGACGGCTCAAAGAGGCACTAGGATCTCTAATTCCAGAAATATAATGAAAAGCAAAGTGATAACTATCTATTAAACAATAATGGGGTATGATTTACTATTAAAATCTTTAGCTTGCTTTAAATAAGATAGGCTATTCGATTTTTATATCTACCTAACTTTTATTGCTAAGAGACAATTGTTTTCGGGACCGAGCTGAGACTAACCCAGAGCTTGAGGCTAGGTTCTGTCATGTACAAGCTAAAAATATCCCAGTATATATATATATATATATATATATATATATATATATATATCTATATATATAAAAATAAGTTGTCTGTCTGTGGATGTGTGGATGGATGTGTGGATGGATGTGTCAGGTGACGTCACCTGAAAAAACTGGATTAGGTGACGTCAAAACTGAAAAAACTAAAAAAAGGCAAAAACTACAAAAAAAACTAAAAACTAATAAAAAAAATAAAAAAGCTAAAAAACTAAAAAAACTATAAAGGTAAAAACCAATAAAAAACTAAAAAAAAAACTGAAAAAACTAAAAAAAGGCAAAAACTACAAAAAAAAACTAAAAACTAATAAAAAAAGTAAAAAAGCTAAAAAACTAAAAAAACTAAAAAAACTAAAAAAAGGTAAAAAACTAAAAAAAATAAAAAATAAAAAAAAACTAAAAAAAAGGAAAAAACTGAAAAATAAGCTAAAATAAAGGTAAAAACCAATAAAAAACTAAAAAAAAAAAGGAAAAAACTAATAAATGACGACACTCAAAGAGAAAGCGACCAGGACAAAAAACTAAAAAAAAAGGCAAAAACTACAAAAAAACTAAAAACTAATAAAAAAAATAAAAAAGCTAAAAAACTAAAAAAACTAAAAAAAGGTAAAAAACTAAAAAAACTAAAAACTAAAAAAAAAACTAAAAAAGGTAAAAACTAAAAGAACTAAAAAAGAAAAAAATAAATGACGACACTCAAAGAGAAAGCGACCAGGACAAAAGGAATGTTCGATTAGCAATCAACAAAGCACCGGGACACAGGGAGTATAAATGACGACCAGGACACAAGTAAAAAAAAAAATTAACAAAACTAAAAAGAAGGTAAAAACTACAAAAAAACTAAAAAGAAAAAAAAACTAAAAACTAATAAAAAAACTAAAAAATCTAAAAATCTAAATAAACTAAAAAAGAAAAAAAAAGGAAAAAAATAAAGGAGAAAAACAAAACTAAAAAACGAATGTATATACAGACCGGTACACCGGGATACAAATGACGACCGGGACACAGGGAATATAAATAACGACCGGGACACAGGGACACAACTACAACGGGGACACCGGGGGAAACAGGGGGATAACCTGACAATCTATTTATATGCAAAGACAATGGGACAGCAAAGAATGTTGTATATTCGCAAGTTTTACGTAGTTAAAACCATATATATATATATATATCTATATTCACAGGTGGGACATAGGGACACAACTACAATGGCGCGTAACTATTATGGCGCGTAACGACTTACGCGCGCGGGGGGGCTTGGGGGGGGCGCGAAGCGCCCCCACCAACTAGGTGTTGGGGTGGCGCGAAGCGCCACCCCAACAGCTAGTATATATATATATATATATATATATATATATATATATGTATATATATATATATTATGTATATATATATATATATATATATATATATTATATATATATATATATATATATATATATATATATATATATATATATATACATATATATATATATATACATATATATATATATATATATATATATATATATATATATATATATATATATATATATATATACATATATATGTATATACATATATATATATATATATATATATATATATATATATATATGTATATATATATATATATATATATATATATATATATTATATATATATATATATATATATATATATATATATATATACTGGGATATTTTTAGCTTGTACATGACAGAACCTAGCCTCAAGCTCTGGGTTAGTCTCAGCTCGGTCCCGAAAACAATTGTCTCTTAGCAATAAAAGTTTAGGTAGATATAAAAATCGAATAGCCTATCTTATTTAAAGCAAGCTAAATATTTGTCCATAGATGTATATCTTACACCCGCCCACAGTCGTCCTCCTATAGAGGATCCTTCCACGATGGTGTTCTGCCTCACCATACAATTTAACCCATTACTTGGAGAAGGTCTGTAACTCATAGGGCGTGTGGTCACGCCGGTGGGCCCTGTTGATTTTACACTTGAGGTGCCTTCTTCCTCCTTCACCTATATTTATGGCTCAGGGCGAGGGTGCCCCAGTTTATATTATGGACCCCCAGGGACATGGTTCCCGCTTGGTCCATCCCTCCTATGGAGGTACCATGTATATCTGTATGGTGTTCCCCTGTTGCAAACTGGGGTCACGCTGATTGGCCCGGGATATGCCCCTTTTTCTCAAAACTAAAAGCTAAGTACCTCAAAATCATCTAACATTACCAAGGATATCAGATGCAATTGGACCACATGCATCCTTTTTTTCTCTCAAAACTGAAAGCTAAGTACCTCAAAATCATTTAATATTGCTAAGGCTAACAGATTCTTAACTCCACCTGTAATCATACAGCCAGTCTCAAGCCTGGAAAAAGGAAAAGGGTTGGTCGGAGGGCTAGTAACCCGCCACCGTAGAAACCGCTTAATCAAGAAACAGCAGCAGATAGCCTCGGATTGACTTCTTCTGTGATGACGACTAACGCACACCCCAGGACAGGATTCTTGAAAATGACCGAGTGTTTTTCGTATTGGATACTGGAATGTTAGAACAGTTAATCAAGAAACACAGCCAGGAAAACTCAATAGCATTATGAGGACCCTTGATAAGTTCCATATTGACATTGCTGGACTTTCTGAAATCAGACTTACCGGTTTGGTACTTTGAATAGTGAGACGTACCATATTTTTTAGTCTCGACCTGAAACTAGAAAAGAGGCAGGTGTTGGAATGGTATTAAGCCGGCGGGCCAAAAAATGCCTAGTGGACCGGGAACCTATTAATGAGCAGATCCTTCGTGCTTGCTTTGCCACTTCTCTGGCCAAACTGACAGTTATTTTTGTGTATGCTCCTCCCAATGATACCTGTGATCAGACCAAAGATTATTTTTATAGCATGTTATAAAATGTTGTTGCTAAAGCGCATCGGCATGATATTGTGACCGTGTGTGGGGACTTTAACGCTAAATTTGGAAGTGATACCTCCTATGCCCCACCTATCATTGGTAAGCATGGACTGGAGAAAATCAATGATAACGGCGTACGTTTAATTAACTTCTGTGCGACTCATTAACTTATCGTCGGTGCATCGTGGTTCCCTTATAAATAAATACACAAATATACTTGGAACTCGCCTGATGGTGTAACAAGAAATTAAATATACCATATTTTAATTACCAAGCACAGGCGACGTTGTTTAGAGGATGTTAGGACCTTTCGAGGTGTCGACTGCTCTTCCGACCATTAACTTGTTGTTGCTAAGTTGAAGCTGAAACTAAAAACTGTCATACAGCCCCACCGGTCAGTAAAAACATTTAATGTGAAAAAACTGCAGGACCCATATGTATTACAAAAGTATACATCTACTTTGTCAAATAAGTTTCCCATGCTAAGGGACGAGTTATCAATTGATAATCAATGGGAAAAGATCATCGAAACCCTGAAAGTGGTGGCACAAGAAGTTGTGGGATATCTGAAAGTACCTAGGATATCATTGATCAAAGGGTAGAAGTCAAAATTCTCGTAGATAGGCATGAGCCTAACACGATATGCACTAGAGAATATCTAGATGATGTAAAAGCGCAGTTTAAGCGTCTCAGTAAACAATTCAAAACACGGACTAGAAATGATAAGACAGTGTACCTCGAAAATATGGCTGATCAGGCTGAAGTAGCCGCCAGGCGGGGAGATAGTTGTATTGTGTACGCTATAACAAAGGAGCTTGCGGGTATATCAAAGGCTTCTTCGACCCAAGTTGAAAACAAAGAAGGCATCTTATTAACCCAGAAGGATGACATAATCTGACACTGGATGGAGCATTTCAGCGAGGTAATAAATCAGGTACCTCCCATAACTTCTTTAAATATCCCTGAAGAAACATAGTTCGATTTTGGAATATATTCCAAACCCCTCTTGCTAAGTGAAGTAAAAGAGGCTCTAAAGACTTTGAAAAACGGAAGGGCAGCCGGCAACGATGGCATGCCCCCAGAACTGTTGAAATATGGTAGAAGCGCCCCAGCACTGCCCATATTTGAACTTTTGTCGCGTGTTTGAGATTATGAAAAAATCACGACTGAATGGTCAAAGGCAGTAATTATCAAACTCTTCAAAAAAGGACAAAAGGCTAAATGTTATAATTGGAGAGGCATCGCTTTGCAATCAGTTGGTAGCAAGGTTTTGTGCCAAATTATTCTCAATAGAATTCAAAGTAAAGTGAAGAAAGTTCTGAGAGATGGACAATATGGATTCTGCCAAAACATATCGTTCTGTGACCTAATATTTAGCCTGAGAGTCCTGTTCGAAGAGTCTAATGAATGAAAACTTCAACTACTCACAGATTTATAGACTTTTTCAAGGCCTTCGACCTGATACACTAAGAGACCATGTGGAAAATTTTAATGCATTACGGGATCCCGATCAAAATTGTAAATATAATTAAAGCGCTATACCTTGATGTTATGTGCGCAGTACAAACAGAGGGTGGCCCAACGGAGTGGTTCACCGTTCAGTCAGGTGTAAGGCAGGGATGCATTCTATTGCCATTATTATAAGAAGCACAAAATATAGGTTTTGTGCTTCTTTGATGTAGGTTCAGTGGGGTCTACAATTAAACCCACTTAGATAACTTCATGATGGTGCTTTTGTGGACAATATTACACTCATCGCTCACGGATCAGAAGCTATAGAGCACAATACAGATAAACTTGGGCGTATGGCAAATTCTGTTGGACTCTCCAAAAACGCTAACTAGTTTAAATCAATGTCAAATGGGTCATTCCTGACTTAGCTGAAGTACTATTGGTCAACAATGAGGAAATCGACGTAGTGAGAGAGTTCAAATGTCTCGGCAGCATTCGTACGAAAGATGCCAATCCTGAAAGAGAAATTTTGTGCCAAATAGCATTGGCTGGCTCTGCCTTGCCTTAAATTGTCTTAGAAATGTTTAAAGAAATAACAACTATTCCCAGAAGCTAAAGCTCCAAATTTATAATAGTAATGTCCTCTCCGTCCTTACATACAGCTGTGAAAATTGTAGCATCACTGCACAACTAGAAAAACGACTACTGGCATTCGAAAATAACTGCCTAAGATCTATTTGAAATATACATTGGGCGGAAAGAATAAGAAATGATGAGATGTATAGGATGACAAATCATACCCCCATCCTTGATGTCATTAGAAAGCGACGACGGATTTATTGGGGGCACATGGTGCGAATGGGTGATGGAAGGCTGCCACATGACATATGGTGTTGGACACCCCCTGGCCTCCGCAAGTCAGGGACACCCAAAGTGACTATTGGTAGGATGCTAAAGAAGGAGGCAAAGCTGGCGAGGTTTTCGATGGAGGAGCTTTGGTCGATGGCTCAGGACAGGTCGTCGTGGCGAACCACAGTTGCTGCCTTATGCACCTTCAGGCGTGGGAGGACTTAAGTCTAAGTAAGGATAACAGATGTAATTTGACCGTATGCATCCTTGTTTCTCAAAACTAAGGGCTAAGTACCTCAAAATCATCCAGCAATGCTAAGGATAACAGTTGCAATTTGACCATATGCATCCTTTTTTCTCAAAACTAAATACTAAGTACGTCAAAATCATCTAACATAAAAAATTACTATTGCAATTAACAAATAACAGCTTCGATCTTTTCTAATTTTAAAAATTCTACCTTGCATCTTAGCTTAGACTGGTCAATCACAAATACTATGATTTCAAGTCGAAAACCGTTCAGCTCGAGAAATAATATACGGTATATAAGCCGTAACCGTAGGTAATTTTGATTCTATCAACAGAAACGATTATGTGGCCCGGGCACTAAACTACAAAAAAAGAAAATAAACACACTAAAGAGAATACCCCACTCTTAGAGAGAATATTTCCCTAGTGATAAAAATAATGTGTTGTTTTTCTTTTAATGCCATGCTTGAATTGCAGAAGCAAAAAAGTAAAACTCTTGAAGCAGAACTTAAAAAACATATTAATACCAATTTGTCCTCAAGTATTGTTTTTTCCTCATTCAGCATAAAGGATTAAAGTCACTAAGCTTCCATCTCTTCTAATTTAAAAACATCTCACTTAAAACTTTATTTTGGTGGGTAAATCAGCAAAATTGTGAATGAAGGTTGAATATAGCCCAAATAATAAAAATATAATACAGCTGTCCGTAACAGTCAATTATATATCTTTTTTTTATTGAAGCTGATGCTCAAATTTAACCTCAAAAAGTAAAGTAAACACTCAAAAAGCTCAGTAAAGTAAAGCTCAAAAAGTAAACACTGAGTCGATTGGTCTCTGCCTGGCAACATAGGAGCAGGGGCTTGATTTCAGATACCACAGATCGGATAGGGAAAGGAACCGTAGGTTAAAAATATCCATTTAAACATATAAGGATTCTGGCTGAGGACTTTGTATAAATTTCAGAATAGGTCCTAGTTCAACCGAGGGCCTGGGAAGTAAGGAAAATACGATTTTCCTATCAAGAAGGGAAGAAGATATATATAATAAAATATTGGAAATGGACATGGTTACTCAATAGTTTAGCTTTTTTTTATAATAGGACTCTCAGTGATGGGCTAATATTCAAAAAATTGAAAAAACTATGAGCAGATTATTCGCACCAAAAGTTTCAGGGATTTCATGTAACAGTAGCTCAAGAAGAGATTGAATTACAATAATTCTTAGTAAATTTATTGTTTTTTTTTCTTTTAACCCTTTAAAAAACAAAAATTATACTAAGAACTTAAGTGGCGGAGATTGTAAGAAAGCCTTATTTTTGTTTGACTTCGGTGAATGTAAGAAAACTTTATTTTTGTGTAACTTCAGTAAATTAATTTCAGTCCATTCTCTTTCCAATAAATTAGAGATAAACACACTATTTTTACAGAGTTTACCTTTGCCTTTCGATCGGCCACCATAATCACCTAGCCATAAAATTTGCAGTGACTTTCTTTACAATATTTGACCCTCAATAAATAAAACAATATTATCCAGTCCAACATTACTAGTAAAAGTATGAAAATTGGCCAGTTACGACGCATAACGTGCTTTCTTGAACAAGCTAAAAAAGAAGGAAACAACTAATTTACCTGAAGTCATTGAAGTAATTGGGTCAAATTTATAGAGAGGCCGAGACAAAAACTAGTCTCTAACAACTGACAATGAAGGGCTAAATAGCACTAACCAAATAAAACTGGAGGTTCTAGAAGGGAGAGGGGTTGTCTTGTCTTGATATCCAGATAAAGATGAGAAAGAAACTTTGGCAAGTCACCTTTCCTCAACTAATTATATAGCAACCACCTGTCTGTCTCCACCTCTTTGACTGTAATATTAAAATAATAATATAAAACCTTTTCGTCAATTTGTTTAAATAGGGAAAATTCTAATTTTGGTGAATTAAGTTATCGGGTGAAACTTTTGAATTCCCCTTTTGGGTTTTGGCCCTAACTTTAGTTAGAGCAGTATCTATTCCTCAAATTAAGAAATTCTACTACAGTATATTCAGACCACAGCCACAGCTGCGGTTACCTTTTAAATAGATTAATATTCTTTCTAAATATTTATTTTATTTGGTTACGGGTCTTGAGATTTTTTCCTTGTCCTTCCTTTTAGTTAAGGTTGGGTCTGTTTAAAACCAACATTATTGAAATTTAATTCATTCTAAGATTAATTAATCTTAAGATTCGTCCCTTTCGAAGAACTCGAGTAGTGAGCCCCTTCACAGAACCTTAAAATTGTTGGTATGAGGCTAGAATAACCAGAGGTTTAAAGTGGAATAACTCACAACAAGGGAGTGAAACCTTTAAAGGTGATGTATCCCCTTTTTTCAGGCTAGTGTTCCTTGGAACTTGGACAAAGTATTTTCATGCATAGGAATTGAAATTCACTGGAATCTAGGCCTGTTTACCTCATAACAATCGTTCTCTAATGCTTATACAATAGAGTGTGAATCCAGAGGAAAAGTTTATTCACCCTCTAGCCTTTTCTTTCACCTCCCCATTCCTTTGTCGGCCGTCTATACAGCCAAGTAGCCAAAAAGTCTCTACAAAGAGGCTAGGGGGAAAGGGGTGTCTAATCGTTCAAGATTTTTCCATGCTCTTAATTCACCTTAGAGCTATTTAATTTACTCTTGGATTCTATTTGAATTACGTGGACTGATCAAATAAAAACTAGACATACGTTGCGTGAGCAACGTGAACTGTTGCGGCAACCTTTGTCCGGTTTCACCGAATAAAGTGTTGTGAGAGCAACACTTCGGTTTTGTTTCTTTACTATCGATTAAAAGCTGAAGTTGTCAGCCTATCGAAGCTTTTAAAACCTTATGTTCAAAGAAGAACGCGACCAGTAATCACATGATCAAAGGTTATTCCTCAGCGTTGAAAAAACAACAATAATAAAAGAATATCGAAAGAAGGGACTAAATTGACTTTGCAGCCAGTTGAACTTTATCCTTTTCAATCGTAGATATCGTGACGGATCAAGACTTGGAACAATATCTTATATAGTCTAGTTGGTATTATAAAACTTTCCTTAACTTTTCAGGATCAAAATACCATAGATGACACTCTATTATTTATTACGAAACTGCCTCGTTGTTTTACGTTATCGTTTGTACCCGTTGCGTAAACACTTAATTCTAGGTTACAGTGAGTATGGGTAGGCTACACCTACTAGAAAAAGTTACAAACCCCTTTTCACTAAAGATGATTGTAGCCTAACAGACGATTATTACTTACAAGCGCCCTACATGTCTTACCGCTGGAACCAACTCGGTATTATCATCAAATTCACTGGAAACAAATAATAGGTACACTAAATAGCGACATTTGCAAACCCCTCACTGCCGAAGATGATAATGAGCTAATAGCTGACCTTTCCTTACAAGTCCCCTACATGTCTCACAATTGCTATCGGATTATTTTTGATTTCAGTGTGTACCCTACTATTGAAGTTGTCAACCCCTCGAAACTTTCAAACTAGTGTACCTCATGAATGAATTTTTGTATCAAAAAATGGATGACATATACTTTGACCAGCTCATCAAGAGCTATCGATTGCCGTAAAAAAAAATTCTGTCTGTCTTAGTTCAAAAGTGGATTTTTTTACCGTAGGCCAACTTTCTAACGTCACCACTTTCACCACTTAGAAAGGAGCAAAGGATAAGCTCCAATTTCTTTAGCAATGACAGAACTTTTAAAGTTTAAAAGGTACATCTGATAACATTTCTCTACCTCAATCCCAAGTCAAAAGGAAACAAATGATAAACCCAGCGAAAATCACGGCAGCACTTTCGAACCAGTGGGAAAATACCACTTTTTTGCTTCTGTAAATTTTTCTATTTATCACTCATTTGGCTGTGGGGGCCGGGTAACTGCCGCATATATTTAACACTTATAGATTTTATTCCATCTTCAATTTGAAATTGGTGCCTGCTTGCTTGCCTGCTAGAAGGGAGCTTTCCACTCGAAAGCAGAAACATGGTTTGATGAAACGAAAGCTTGGTTGCACAACTTCAGACACTCCTCTCTGACATAGGCTACATAACTCCACTTCACTTCGCACACCATAGGCTCTGGCTCGTGGACAAGCAAAAACCATCCGCAAGAGTTCTGCGGAGCCTTCCAAAATGTAATGCCATATTCCTTAATCCGGCCTGAGGTCCACACTTTCCGTAAAAACCACACAGGTTAGACCCTTATCGGTTTCCAGGAATAAGCCGACATTGGCGGCATAGAAAAAAAAAAAAAAAAGGGACAAAATCAAAGTGTTGGTCTCGCAACACAACTAAAGAAATAGTACAATTAATAGAATTTACCTTATTTGATAACAAAGACTAAGAATTAAAACAGCATAGACCCGAGCTTTAACAAGTCATCCAAGCGTAATCTATTGTAAATAATGGAGAAGCCATAAGCTTACAATGAACCTTTTTTCTCGGTGGCGACGTTTGGGCAGTAGAAATAACTTCCTTGGAACTACAAGCACACCCTATATTACACTAATCAAGTCCGAAGTTAACCATCGGGGAAGGTTACAACTCACTTTTCTTTACCAAATTTAACAATAAAATCAAGTTGTCACCGAATTTTGAGCACGAAAGAACAAAATTGCCTCAGTCAATTACGCTGCAATATTAATTGATTGGTTGTTTCCTTAAGAGCTTTGGGTAAAGAAATTTATAAAAAGAAATCAATACGTTGAGAAGGGGTGTTCAGAAAGAAGGATTAACCAAAGTTTGCTTAAGGCAACAACCAGACTCTTTTTCCGGCCCTAGAGAGAGGGCTACCTCATAAGAAGTATCCACCTATATATCCTGAATAGTGTGCTTTCAAAACAAAGAAGATTCAAGTCAAAACAAACCAAATCGCGACATAAACGAGTTTGGACGAATTTTTTTATTGCTGACAACAAAATATATTATGAACATCTTTCTTATATTATAATATTGATTTATAAAAAATAAAAAAATCAATGAAATGAAATTTTGAGTTGTTGAGATTTCCTGGACTTAATATTAGTATATGCTAAATATTGAATTTATTTATACTCCTGCCTTCCAGTCATCTCGATAATCATAACGATTAATTTTATTTTTATTGGTGCTTTGAAAAATTAATCTGCACTACTCAAGGTACATATTGTTTTCAATAAAACGCAAATGACGCAGCAAGCCTTAGAAACCTTCCAGCTAGATGAGGAGAAAGGAGGCATTTGCCAAACTCCTCTGTCTAGTTTTTTGTTCGCTTTAAATTTGACTTGAATGTTTCATTTTATTTTCATTCGTTTTAAAACTTACTTATTCATCTATATCTGTGTCTTTTGCAGATATGATCATTTTCTTATTTACTATCTATCATTTTAAAGATATGGTTATTTCCCAGATTTAGCTATTCATTTGTATCGGCATCACTTTGATATTATCATTTATTTAATTTCTGCTTATTTTGGGTTTGGTTTTTTCTTTTATTGTTACTTTTGGTCTTTTGAGTTTGAATTATTATGTGACATATTTCTGCTGACCTTAAGTATAAAATAACCCTTTACTTTTCCTTGAAAAGCTCCCTTTTTGAACAGTGGTTTTAAATTATCATAATGAAAAGACAGTAGGTAATTAGTGCTAGAAATTATAATTCATGACAAAAACAAAGCATTTTCTTAACATAACTTAATTTAAAAAGATGAAAAAATAGGTAATCTTACAAGGGTTTTTTTCCACAACATCTGACTAAGAAGTCAAGCGTGTATGCTGGCAAGTTGTGATAAAGTACCATATCAATCTTATGGTGAACATAACTGCTTTTGAAACTTCCCCCTGGTGGCCATAATGTCATACTGATTGGGTTTTTCATCATGTAAGGATATATATACTTTTCTAAATCTGACCAATAGACGGGATTCAAGCCTGACGAGCCAATAGTATATACACATAAGCTAGGCATCCTAAAAATAGAAAATATATTAAAGTTTTTTTCTTAGTATTCCTGATAGTAAAAGCATATCAGACTTGATCACATTCAAGCTCGTTACTTTTTAGTACACTGCAACCTAAAAAAATAATAAAGAAAAGAATTATCAATAGTAATTTCAAACACTATTTATCTAAAGCCACCAACATATTAGATCTTTGAAACTTGTGGATGGCCATAAAAAACAATTCCTTCGGCGAAGAAGTTTTAAAACACGATTGACACTTTGATCAAAAATCAGAAACATAAAAAGAGGAAAACTGGGAATCCAGTGTATGATTATTAACTAACATGTTATTAGGATAAGGGGGAAACATTCTTTAAATTTTGGTTTTGTAGTATTGCCAAATGTTTCAGGTTTAATGTCTACGATTGTCCATGGTCCAAATGTCAGCTACAAACTCTTAAAGAACGGCCTACAATAGATAAAGGTTAAAAATTTGGTTAGACAAACTGTTCAAGAGAAAAATCGTCATTGAAGTTCACTTATTTACGATAACTATTATTCTCACTAACACTAACAGTAAAATTGTTGCAAAATAGAACTTATATTAATTTCAAAAAAGAGCTTGAAACCCATCAAAAAGGGCGTTGGATTTCAATAAAAATTGTACAATTCAATTGCCACCGTCAAAAACCATATGAGGAAAATTATGGCCCCCATGTTGGTGCCACGACCGTAGCTCTGTGCCACAAAATGGCAGATAATGCCATCAGGGGGCGAAATTAAAGGCAATGCGCTCATTGAAATACAAATATTATATAGTGAAGATTGAAAAAAAGTGCTATGTCAGCAATTTCTGATTAAACATTTGTCTGTAGTGATGGTGTAAAGGTGCTCACCCTGAAGTATTACTTATCACTGGTACAAGATGTGTATTCAAACTTAATGAAAGTCTCAGTCTGGGTAGGACAAATCAAATTTTTTGAATGAGTCTTGTAATATTATTTTTAAGCAGTACAGCCCTTTTTGCAATTAAGTAAGTATTTAAATTTGAATTTAAAAGTTTATTTATCTTATAATTATACTGTTCCCTCAGAAATACATCTATTCGAAAAAATTAATCTACTTCCAATAGACTAATGATTGGCTTTTCATAGGAAACTCTATATTTAAAATTCATTTGCTAAGGAAATGTTCACAAATTAACTCCTTAATCATTTGTGTGGATATTCCTAGTTAATGGACTGAATCTTCTTTGGAAAATATATTTTCATGTTCAGATGATGGTCATTTTATTCTCACCTATGAGTAAAGTGTTGTACTAAATACATTCTTCGTAAATTTACCATCAATAAAAAAATATATAAATTAAATAACTTTTTTCTTATTCTTGATTAGAGATTTTGGAGAAATTAATCAGGGCAAATTGTAACATTTTTAAAAACATTTTTGCAATTTCTTTTTTATCATTTTTTGTAATCAATCTTCTGGGAAAACAGTTTCCC
Source organism: Artemia franciscana (assembly GCF_032884065.1). Lineage (NCBI taxonomy): Eukaryota > Metazoa > Arthropoda > Branchiopoda > Anostraca > Artemiidae > Artemia > Artemia franciscana. The sequence goes on along the minus strand of NC_088863.1, from coordinate 66,692,516 downwards.
TCTTTCAGCTCGATTTTTTAACTTCATAAAACCTCGTGTTTATAATTGAAATTTCTTGAAATTATCTGGCTATTCTTCTAACGTCACTTTTTGCAACTTTTATTTTATTTATAACCTCAATTTTTTGCCATTACTAGAATGATGTCTTGTGACTACAAGTTTTTAGTGTAGTTTTTTCCAAAATCCAAGTACGAGTGCTTTTTTATATAAAAAAAAAACTATTTAGAATTTGTAGCTATGTATAAAACAAAATAATTACTTCAAAACTAGATTTTAAGACATATCTTTTTTTGAGGGGGGGGGCAATTTATGAAAGGATTTGAAACAATTAATTAAATATAATTATTAATATAAGTCAAAGTTAAAGCGCGCAGAAATTGCTATGAGTAAATAAATGGACCAAGAAGAAAAAAAAATAAATGAATAGTAGGGTTAAACTAAAAAAATGACTGATCTTGCTATGAATGGATCTAACTTAAAATGAACGTATCAAAATGAAAAATTCAAATTTCAAGAATAGAAAAAATCTCATATATAACTGTGGTTACAACCCATAAAGTCCTGAAGGACTAATATGTCATTTGTGCTCCTGTAAAACGTCTTAATGACATTTTTTTTTTTTTAACTTATAACCTTAAAATTCCGAAACTGCTCAAACTTTTAGGCACTTTTTTTATTATCTGTCTCGTATATAAAACAATCAATCTCATTTCATTAGTGTATTATGAAACAAATTCCCAGAATATTTTTTACCTTTTAAAAATGTTTATGTCAAAAGAATTGAATATCAGCTGATGAAACGTTTATCTATTTTCCAAAAAAATCAGTATCGTTCAAATAAAATTCAAAATAAATTTGAAAATATCGCTTCAACAAACCAAACATATCACTTAAAAACCCTTTGATGTTAATTTTTTAGTTAGTAGTCGATTATTTCTGTTTTCAAAGGAATAAAATAAAAAAAGCATTGGCAAATAATTGCCCTTTAAAAAGAGTTGGACAGCACAGGAAAAAAAGTTAATGACATCATCAAATAGCGAAGTGGATCAATCTTTACGTTATATATCATGCATATGCCATTGAATATAATTTCTGCATTTAATCTCTCTTTTAAACTTGTCTAGCGTCTCGATTTGTTTGTTGTTTTGTTGTTAGCTATAACAAAAGCGTACTGTTTGGTATACTTCTCAACATGAAACACTTCTGTTATAAACCCCGGATTGGGGGGGAATTATATGGGAAGTTACTACTACTTTTGTCCTAATTTCATGCGCTACACCAGTGATTTACATATTTTTTGTATAATTTTATAAGATGCCTATATGGAAAACCAGAGGGAGGAGCGGGTAAATTGTTTTTTTTTTTTCTGCAGGATCCGAAAAAAAACCCAGAGAATTCACACATTTTTATGTGATCACTTAAAACTGAGCTAATTCGAACAAAAGGCAACAATAAGAAAACGCAAACTAATTTTTTCAAATCGCCAAACGAATCAGCTCATCTGAATAAGATAAGTGAATCCAGATTTGTGCCGGATTCACACGCATGAGATTTTCCTTTGGAAATCCAAGAGTAAAAGCCCAAAGCTTGCTAACACGGAAAGTTTTTACATTCGTCTCTGTGAAATATCATTTGTTTAAATTTCCCCTAGTTTAAAAACTATATATTTCTTAATATATTTCCCTTAGCTTTAGATAAAATTTACATTCTGGACTTGTGTGTGATAAGAGTTTACGACAATAACGAAGTTAAATAAAATCCAAATCTTCATTGCATTTTTTATTCATTCGTAACACCTGAGTTTTAAGTTTCAAAAAGGTGAGTAAATTCGACCTTATTTGTATAATTAGCTAATTTACCCCATTTTGGATATATTTATCCTAACATTATTTTTTTCTATTTCCTCAATGCAATCGGTTTAACTATTTTTTTAGCTTCAGAATTCGTCTGTCATGTTATTTCCCTGTGTCCTCTGTTGATTTTACTATTTCCCTTTATTAAGTTTTTTTGCTTTGCATAAATTCGTTAATGGCTATTTTTCGGCATCGAAAGTCTTAACATTACTCAGGTGTTTCTTGTGAGTTTTACTCCAAAAAAAATATTGTTGAGGTACAACAACCTCATCTTTTGAGGTACAACAATCAGATCTTTAAATTGTCGTATATCGTCACACATACCTGTGTTCTACGGTATGCCAAGCAGCAGAAATCATCAGATTTGTTGGATATTCAGCAGGTATTAAGTCAGTGATCATGTGGGTGTGGCAGTATAAGGTTCTGAAAATTCCTGCGGCACAGCCAGCAACAAATCCTGTTGGCCCGTTGATGCTATCTACCCACCCGGGCATTGGCTCTTTCCATGATGAGGTGACTAAAAGACGATTATGTTAAAGAAGTTGCAAATTGATGTGTTTTTAAAGTAAATGAAGCAAACATGGCTTTAAAATAGCCTGCTAAAAGTAAGGTGGACATGAAGCCAAAAGGTCTGAATTGCTTTTTACAGTTCATTGGTTAAAACAACTAACTAAAGACAACATTATATTTCAGAAAACATCGCCTATACATATATATATATATATATATATATATATATATATATATATATATATATATATATATATATATATTCTAGGCTCAGGTTATGTTCACAGCGATTTAGAACCAGTGATTAATCTATTATATCCCACTGAAAGGGACATTTTAGGGTTAACAGTGCAATATGGGTGCTGTGGGGGGTAGTTCTTCTATTGCAAAAACGTAGATTTTAATGAAAAATGATAGTTTCCAAAATTGATCCATTAAAAGCTGTACTTTATCCTGAAAAGGGGGGATAAACGCCCTAATATCAAGAATAATTCTATTTTGCTGTGGAAAGCAAACTCTCTTTACAAAAAAATAACAGTATAATTGCTAACTACTTCAAAGAGGGTAGAAAGTTGTCAGAAAATGGGTTAGTAATTGGGCAGTGACTTGACCGGATAATTGCATGCTGTAAAATCCCCCAAAAAAGGCTTCACATGTGTATCTAGATTCTTAATAAATGTCCCACTTTTGCCAGAAGTCCCAAGAAACCATGGGGAAATTAAACATCTCAAAAAATTTCGGGGGGGGGGGCGGGTCTGAAGGCCTCCCTGCGCACGTGCAAGATATATATATATATATATATATATATATATATATATATCTATATATATAAAAATAAGTTGTCTGTCTGTGGATGTGTGGATGGATGTGTGGATGGATGTGTCAGGTGACGTCACCTGAAAAAACTGGATTAGGTGACGTCAAAACTGAAAAAACTAAAAAAAGACAAAAACTACAAAAAAAACTAAAAACTAATAAAAAAAATAAAAAAGCTAAAAAACTAAAAAAACTATAAAGGTAAAAACCAATAAAAAACTAAAAAAAAAACTGAAAAAACTAAAAAAAGGCAAAAACTACAAAAAAAAACTAAAAACTAATAAAAAAAGTAAAAAAGCTAAAAAACTAAAAAAACTAAAAAAACTAAAAAAAGGTAAAAAACTAAAAAAAATAAAAAATAAAAAAAAACTAAAAAAAAGGAAAAAACTGAAAAATAAGCTAAAATAAAGGTAAAAACCAATAAAAAACTAAAAAAAAAAAGGAAAAAACTAATAAATGACGACACTCAAAGAGAAAGCGACCAGGACAAAAAACTAAAAAAAAAAGGCAAAAACTACAAAAAAACTAAAAACTAATAAAAAAAATAAAAAAGCTAAAAAACTAAAAAAACTAAAAAAAGGTAAAAAACTAAAAAAACTAAAAACTAAAAAAAAACTAAAAAAGGTAAAAACTAAAAGAACTAAAAAAGAAAAAAATAAATGACGACACTCAAAGAGAAAGCGACCAGGACAAAAGGAATGTTCGATTAGCAATCAACAAAGCACCGGGACACAGGGAGTATAAATGACGACCAGGACACAAGTAAAAAAAAAAATTAACAAAACTAAAAAGAAGGTAAAAACTACAAAAAAACTAAAAAGAAAAAAAAACTAAAAACTAATAAAAAAAATAAAAAATCTAAAAATCTAAATAAACTAAAAAAGAAAAAAAAAGGAAAAAAATAAAGGAGAAAAACAAAACTAAAAAACGAATGTATATACAGACCGGTACACCGGGATACAAATGACGACCGGGACACAGGGAATATAAATAACGACCGGGACACAGGGACACAACTACAACGGGGACACCGGGGGAAACAGGGGGATATAAATGACGACCGGGACAAAAAAACTAAAAAGAAATAAAAACTAAAAACTAATAAAAAAAACTAAAAAATCTAAAAATCTAAATAAGCTAAAAAAGAAAAAAAAAGGAAAAAAATAAAGGAGAAAAACAAAACTAAAAAACGAATGTATATACAGACCGGGACACCGGGATACAAATGATGACCGGGACCCGGGACACAGGGAATATAAATGACGACCGGGACACAGGGACACAACTACAACGGGGACACCGGGGGAAACAGGGGGATAACCTGACAATCTATTTATATGCAAAGACAATGGGACAGCAAAGAATGTTGTATATTCGCAAGTTTTACGTAGTTAAAACCATATATATATATATATATCTATATTCACAGGTGGGACATAGGGACACAACTACAATGGCGCGTAACTATTATGGCGCGTAACGACTTACGCGCGCGGGGGGGCTTGGGGGGGGCGCGAAGCGCCCCCACCAACTAGGTGTTGGGGTGGCGCGAAGCGCCACCCCAACAGCTAGTATATATATATATATTAGAAAGTCGAGATCCCAAGAATAAAACCAACTTTTCTAATAAATAGCATCAATTAATTAAATAACTACTTAAATACTACTTTGAAAAAAATATATTATTTCAGGAACAACTCTATTTGTAAAAAAAAAACACAACAGTAAAAACAGAGATATAGCAGATGGTAAAAATCTAGTTATGTTGTAGTAATTTAAGACAGTCTTTGACCTTGTAATAAAGAAGGAATTGGAAAAAATGAGCTAGGTTAATACTATAATTTGTATAATATACATTATTCCGTATCAGAATGGCATTTTTTATGACATATTGGTGTGTTTTGCACTGATGATACAATTTTTGTTAATTTTGATTATTTTGATTGTTCAATGATATTTCATTTTTTACTTACTAGGCAAAACTTTATTGAACGAACAAACTCTCCTCTTATATGTTTAAACTTAGCAAAACAGATAAAACTTAATAGCGGCTTTGGTCAGTATGGCCTTAGAGATATTATAATACATCCACCCTTCGATGTCTGGTAAAAACTACCAGTTATCTTACCTGAATTTAGTGAAGATACTGGCATCGTGGAAGTTATAAAATGTTCGGTAAATTTTAGAATTTCACAAAATGATACTATTTTTGTGAAGGTATTTTTCCTGTACTTAGTTGGCTTATTGAGAATAGACCTTTATTTAAAGATGTCCATAACACCTCTACAAGCCTAGTATCACCTAAAGTTGATTTACTGATTTATATATATATATAATGAAAAGAGAAATCACCAATGCAACAGCACAAACACATAAAAAAAAAAAAAAAAAAAAAAAAAAAAAAAAAAAAAAAGAGAGACAGAAGGAGAAAAGGAAGACTGTTTTCCTAAATTAGTGATTAATATAGACCAGCACTTGAATGAGGCCTTAAACCCTACTCATCCATACAATCACATAGGTCAAACAGCATAGCCATACACAATCAACCATAAAGAATAATCCATGGACCGGCAGTCATGTCGTCATGTATAACGTGACGTCACGTATATATATATATATATATATATATATATATATATATATATATATATATATATATATATATATATATATATATATATATATACATATAACCATTAGTCTTCAGTCCCACTTTCTAAATCTATAATAAGAGATGGGACACGTTTTGACAGCTAGGGCACGTTTTACGAATGAAGGATGACAAATTGCCAATGAATGTCCTTGTCTGCCAACCATTTTAGGCCAAATGAAAAGCATGGGGCGATCCGTTTTGGGTCTCCCGATTGAGATGGAAGGATATAGTTTGGAGAGATTAAAGACAAATTAAACATTTCTGGGAGGGTGTAAGGGGAAGGATTTGAATAGATTGGGATGGAGCAGGATCGAGTGTAGCTATGCTGGCTTCAAGTGGCTTGGTGATACAGTGACTTGATAGTAGTAGTAGTAGTAGCCATAAGTACTTTCACAAAAATCCTAAAGAATGTCTATGAACAACCATTAGGATGGCATGTACACAAAAGGTAAGAAATATATACCGATAAGATTCATATAGAAATTGGCCAGAAGAACCAGAAGGTAATATTAAAAATGTAATCGTCAAAAAGGCGATATATGGTATTTTTGCGTCAGATCTAGATAAAAGAAAATATTAATCCTATTAAAATAGATGACTTACCGATAGTGGGCCGAATAATGGCAACAGGAAACGGTAAGCTCTCATCTCTTATTACGTGTTCTCCAAGTCCTTTGGTGTAGGTGTAAGTATTTGGCAGTCCGTTAAGGAGGCTAAAAATAATAATAAGCTATGAAAATAATTCGGAAGTTGAATCATTTCCTAGAAACACTATATTGTGTGAGCAAGGTCGTATCAAGGATTTTTGTTCGGAAGGAGGCTTTGTTGAGGGGAGGGGGCTCCAAAACACGTTAAACATTGAATGTTTGTTTATATGAATTTCCATTCGAACAGAAATTTCAGGGGGATTGAACTCCCTGACCCCCGTGGATACCGTCTTGATAGCGAAGATTCTCTCCTCGAGAATTTTCATAATTGAAAAATTCCTGCAGTCCTGAAGTATCAAGCTGATAAAACATTTGCTTTTCCTTTCACAGTTTACTAGACTTCTTGTTTTTATTTAATAACGAAAATCGGTACTAAAAGTTTTATAATATCTTCTTGTTGCATTCAGCTGAAACGGTCTCCAGATTGCCATTGGCCAATGGCCAATGGCCAGATTGCCATTGCCAATCTGGAGAGGAAATCTCCAGATTGCCATTTGATCACTCTTTTGAGATACTCTTTGATTACTCTTTCAATAATTAAGTGGAAGCAGAGTGGCGTTTGGATTGACCTTTCAGTCTTTAGAGCGCCTCCAATCAAAAGAGTGTGTCCTGTCCATCTTAACCTTCTATTCATAACAACTCTAAGAAGTGGGATAAAACTTTATTTTCATAGAACTTGAAGCGTGACAAACGGTCATTCAAACAGATACTTGATGTTACCTTTGGAAAGTATTAGTAAGATATGATGTTCCACTGCCCCAGTAGCTGAGGAGAAATATTGGATAAAAAAGATGCCATCGATGCAGAATATCGTAGTTCCATCCACATATCCTGTTTTTCAAGCCAATGTATTTTCCTCACTATTCAAGCCAAGGTGCTCTACGTTTTCTACATAGGGGGTCCGGACAAGGCAATTCTAATAGAATACTTTGTGTTATGATCTGATAGCATTTTTAGCTATTGTTTTTTTTTTAATATGGGACGCAATTGTCAAACAGTTCGTGGTAACGAACTGTAGTAAGGAGCGACCCGGCTCAATAGTAAACGAAACTCTAAAAAGCGGAACTTTGATGCTAAGAGATCCATCAAAAGAATCGTTCATGATGATTTTAAATATATAAGTTTCATCAAATTTAGTCTTTGTCATCAAAAGTTACGAGCCTGAGAAAATTTGCCTTATTTTGGTAAATAGAAGAAACAACCCCTAAAGGTCATAGAATCTTAACGAAAAGCACACCATCGCATTCAGCGTATCAGAGAACCCTATAGAAAAAATTTCAAGCTCCTATCTACAAAAATGTGGAATTTCGTATTTTTTGCCAGAAGACAGATCACGGGTGCGTGTTTATTTGTTTGTTTTTTTTGTTTTGTTTTTTTCCCAGGGGTCATCGTATCAGCCAAGTGGTCCTAGAATGTCGCAAGAGCGCTCATTCTAACGGAAATGAAAAGTCCTAGTGCCCTTTTTAAGTGACCAAAAAAATTGGAGGGCACCTAGGCCCCCTCCCAATCTCATTTTGTTCCAAAGTCAACGAATCAAAATTCTGAGATAGCCATTTTGTTCTGCATAGTTGAAAACCATAATAACTATGTTTTTGGGGATGAATTACTCCCCCACAGTCCCTGGGGGAGCGGTTACAAGTTACAAACTGTGTCCAGTGTTTACATCTAATAATGGTTATTGGGAAGTGTATAGACGTTTTTAGGGGGTATTTTTTGGTTTGGGGTGGGTTTGAGGGGAGGGGGCTAAGTGGGAGGATCTTTCCTTGGAGGAATATGTCATGGGGGAAAAGAAATTCAATGAATAGGGTGTGGGATTTTCTAGCATTACTATAAAAAAAACAATGAAAAAATAAACATGAAAAAGTTTTTCAATGGAAAGTAAGGAGTAGCATTATGACTTAAAACGAACATAGATTATTACGCATATGAGGGGTTCTAAAAATACTTCAGCATAAAGAGCAAGGTATTTAGGAGGAGCTCTTTATGCTAAAGTATTTTTAGTAATTTCAACTATTTATTCTACGGCCTTTCTGATTCAGTGGTGATTCTTAAAGAGTTGGGACAAAACTTAAGATTTAGTATAAAGAGCGATGTATTAACGAGGGGACAAACCCCCTCATATACATAATAAAAAAAATAAGAATATAAAAGTTTGTTACGTAAGTTATTTCTTAAGTTACGTATATTTTCTACTAATAAAAACGTTCGTTAAAAATTAAAAGTTCTAGTTGTTTTTTTAACTAGCCGAAAAATTGGAGGGCAACTAGGCCTCCTTCCCCATTCCTTATTTCTCAAATCGTCTGATCAAAACTAAGAGAAAGCCATTTAGCCAAAAATAAAAGAATTAATATGCAAATTTCATTTTAATAATTTACGTGCGGAGAGCCAAAATCCAACATGCATTAATTCAAAAACATTCAGAAATTAAATAAAAAAAACTAGTTTTTTAACTGAAAGCAAGGAGCGACATTAAAACTTAAAACGAACAGAAATTACTCCGCATATGAAATGGGTTGTCCCCTCTGCAACCCCTCGCTCTTTACGCTGAAGTTTGACTCTCTGCCACAATACTACTTTTTAAAACAATTAAAAACTTTAGCGTAAAGAGCAAGGCGTTGAGTAGGGGACAACCCATTTTTTATACTGAGTAATTTCTGTTCGTTTTAAGTTTTAATGTCGCTCCTTACTTTCAGTTAAAAAAACTAGTTTTTTTTTATTTAATCTCTTACTATGTTGCTAGCTGCCGCAGCAGCCCGGATATTCCTTTGCTGAAGCACCCTTGTTTCAGAGCAATACTTGTTCGCTGTCATTATAGTGACTTTAAATATTTCAGCTTGGGCTTCCGAACTTGGTTCTTATCCTTCAAAACTTTTTGGAACGTAAAAAGTATCCCAGGATTTTCACTATTAAACTTTTTACTTCATCACTCCGTTAACCTCCTTTACTAAAAAATAAAAGTTTTTCAACTGAAAGTAAGGAGCAAATCAAAACTTAAAACGAACATATGTTATTACATATATGAGGGGAGTTGGCCCCTCCTCAAAACTTCACTCTTCACGCTAAAGTTTTTAGTATTTAAAAAAAAACAAAAAAAACTTCTTATTGTTCTAGTTAAACGGCCTTTCTATTTCAGGAGTTGTTCTTATAGAACTGAGATAAAAAGTCAAACTTTAGGGTAAAGAGTGAGGTGCTGAGTATGGGGATACTCCCTCATACACGTAATAAATTATGTTTGTTTTAAGTTTTGATGTTGCTCCTTGCTTTCAGTTGAAAAAATATCTTTTTAATTTGATTTCTGATCGTTTTTCAAATAATGCCAGAAATCTGGCTCCCCCTCCATGAAAAATTCTTTCCCCCACAGGAAACTTCTTCTCACTTAAAATACCCACCACCAGGAAAGTTACCCCCAGATAATACCATTGTCCCTGAAAAATCCACTAAAAAAATTTTTAAGGACGATTCCAGTTGAAAACCTTTTCTTAGTACTCTTTCATTTGCGAAAGACTAAGATTATAACAACAAGACCTTCGAGGTTGATACAGCCCCCGAAGCCAGGGGGCTAGAATTGTGAGTTGTAGCCTAGGGGCATATAAGGCTTTTATGGAAGGAGTGGCCGCATAAATTTTAAAGGTTGCTCATTTGATTGTAAATTGAAAATTGTAGTCCTCTTTTAACAGTCGAAAATTATAGGAGGGAAACTACCCCCCCCCCCCCGCACTACGCCTTCGTTTCCCCAAACGCACCTCATCAAAATTGTTAGAGAGCCATTTTTTTGAAAACAGTCCAAAGAACGTATAACAATGCAAAAATAAAGCCAGTAGAAATAAATTCCTACAGTAATTAAAACTCAAAACGACCAGACATCATGGGTAGTGCAATACAGCTGCTGACGTAAAGAGGGATATGGGCGTAATGCGTTTTTTATTCATTTTTTCTCGCTTGTTTTCTGACCAACGCCCTTCATATAGAAGGAGTTTTGGAAGAAACTTTTAAAGGAGTTAATCCGATTATAAATTGAAAATCTAGTGCCCTCTTCAATGTCAAAAGCGATTGGAGGGCAGCCAGCCCCACACTTCCATTATTTTCCTAAACCCGTCCTATTAAACTTTTGACATAGTCATTTTGTTCAGCACTCTTGAAAGGTGCAGTAATTATATCTTTGAGGATGACAACCCTCCCCCCATCCCAAAGCCCTCGGGGCAAGGGTTATAAGTTGTACTAGTTGCCTTTGTTACCATATAAGGTCATTGTGGAATTGGTAGTTGCATAAACTTCGGAGGGGGCTCATTCACTTGGAAATCAGAAGTTCTAGTTCCCTTTTTAAGAGCCTAAAATGATCAAAGGCCAACTAGTCCCCCTCCACCACGTCCACTTTTCCCAAATTACATCTGACAGAAAATTTGAGATAGCCATTTTGTTCAAAATAGTTCAAAGAACATATAACAAGGGCTTCGGGGTTGACGTAGTCCCCCAGGTACCGAGGTCAGGGGTTGTAACTATGCCCTGGGAGCAAATTAAGTGTTTATGGAAAGGGTAGCCGTAAAAACTTTAGAAGAGGCCTATAACATTGGAAACTGAAAGTTCTGTTTTACTTTTTAGAGTCAAATGTGGTTTTAAGTGCAATTTAAGGTACCCTCTCCTCGACTCCCTCTTTTCGACAAACAGATCGATTGAAATTATGAGATAGCTATTTTGTTCAAAATAGTCCAAAGAACATATTATAATGCCTTCATGGGTGACACACCCCCAAGAGCTTAGGGGTAAGGCTTGTAAAATATGGCCCGGGGCATATAAGGTTCTTATGGGATGGGTGGTATCATTAAAATTTTTAGACGGGGCCGACTTGATTGGAAATCAGTGGTTCAAATACCCTTTTTAAGAGTCAAAAGTGATTGGAGGACCAACCAACATTCCCTATCCCAACGACCATCATTTTCTAAAACCTATCTGGCCAAAATTTTTAGGTAGCCGTTTTGTTCAGCATTGTTGAAAGTTCCAGTAATTATATCTTTGGGCATGTCAACGACCACCTCCCACAGCCCCAAGGGACAATGGCTATAGGTTAGACAATCCGTTCATTGTTTAAATATAGTGTATGTTTGGAATAGCGTTGCGTATTAAGATGCAACTTCTGTTGCATCACGAAGAGGATGTTCAACTGGCCAAAAGACACCATACACCTGCTACTACTGCTTTTAATACTGCTGCTGCTACTGTTACTACTACTACTACTAATGCAATACTAATATTGCTCTTACTGCTCCTATGACTACCACTACTACTATGATACTAGTACTATTAAGGCTGCGTGTATGAAGATAAAAATTAGACAGAATATTGAGAGCCAAAATTTTTATACTAGTTACTACTATAATAATTATGGTCTCTTCATACGGCCAAAATTTTGAGGTAGCCGTTTTGTTCAGCATTGTTGAAAGTTCCAGCAATTATATCTTTTTCACTTAATAAAGTGAAAAAATCTTCAAAGCCAAAGATTACCACAAATCACCGTCGATAAATAAATGAAACCCAAAACAAACAGAAATTAATATAAATAGCCGAGTCAAACTCAAAACACGCAGAAACCAATATGAGTAGGGCTGACACACCGATTGCTTTCTTTAGAGAAGAATATAATTTGCAATTTCCTGAAAAGAAAATACATTTTAAATGTTTTCACTTTTTTAGCTTTAAAATTAAAAACTATTAAGACGCTAATGAATAAATGTCAGTATAGGTATATTAAACTGTTATTCCTCAATCAATATTTTTCCTTTCTAAGACTACATCGAAGACTTTGAAAACTTATTTCTTAAAATATTTCTGTCCATCTTTTACAATTTCAAGTTTTAAACTCTCCAGTTTCCTGTTCAACTCTTCCAAGAAAATTCCCCTTAACTTTTCTTCCTAGATCCAACGCAATTCCACTTCTTAAGCTTCAGCCTTGGACTAACACAAAACATTATACTAGGCATAACTCTATACTAGAGGGTGATCTTTCTTAGGTAACGCTCTAGCGTACTCAATGGTAAAGAGCCACTAGGTCTGAAGCTCTTTAACGAATAAATAAACGAATTATTTATTAAATTTTTTTCCAGGACCCCTTTATGTGAAATGTATGGTCTTTAAAACTACACAGTGCCTTATTCCACTGGAAATTGAAAGTTTTGGACAACTCTCTAAGAGTCAAATGAGCTGAGAGGGTAACCAGACCTCGTTCCGTGCCCTTTCCAGCTGCACTCCCCCTAAGATAGCTGATCAAAATTTTGACAGAGTCGTTCTGATGAAAATAGTATAAGAGTTATGCAAATATGCTTCAGAGAACGATTTACCTCCAAAACCCCTAGGACAAGAGCTGTAAGTTATATAAGTTACCCATTGCTTACATATGAGGGTCTTTAATGGACATAGGTGGCATTTTAAGGGAGGGGATTTTGAAGAGTGATGAGAGGGCAACTAGACCCTCTTTGCTAGTTTTAGATTCATCCCCGCCCCCCTAGACACTAATAAAAATCTTGAAAAGGCTATTTTATTCAAGAAATTGAAAAGGTCTAATAGCTATGCCTTCGGGGATGCCATGCTCTCCTCCCACAGCCCTGGGATAAGTATTATAAATTATGAAATTTGCCCATTACTGATCCTGGGGAAAGATCGCCCTTGAGTGCGCCAGAACTGGCTAAAGATGTTAGTGTGAAACTTCAGAGAATGTTGAGGGGTATGTTGGACTACCCTTTCTGGGTCACTACTATTACTACTGGTACTGAGACTGCAACTGCGACTACTTGCGACTCTAAGTACTTGGTACTCCGACAACTCCTAATTGTGACAACTTTTGGGAAATTTAGACGGGTATCTTGAACAAAACCAAAACTCGTTATGTGTTTGCTGATTGTGGAAAAGGTGCATGAGCAATATCTCAGGTAGGGGTGAGGGTATTAAGTGCAAACTTCCAGATCTTTTTGAGAGGGATATTAGAAAGTGATTGGAAGGTAACTAGCCTCTCTCTATTTCCTTTTTCTATGTCCCTCTCCATAGTGATCTTTATTCTGAAAAAGTATGTTTGTTTAAAATTGTCAAAATCTAATAATCATGCTTCCTGGGATACCATGCCCCCCCACAGCCGCCTGGGAAAATGATTGTCAATCATAAGGTTTACACATCATTTACATGCAGAACTTATCATTGAGATATAGGGAAAGGTTTGATCTTGGGTGTGTCTAAAGAGGCTAAATGTACTACGGTGAAGCCTCAGGAAATATTGAATATACTTTGAACTAAATTCAAATGGTGTATCTGCAAAATTTCAGAAATGTGTCAGGGTATGAATTTGTAGCCCTTAGGGCCACTACTATTACTACTGCTAATTTGACAACAAATGTGACCACTTGTGACAGCGACTATTTCTGCCTGTGACTAGGACTACATTTACTTACGATTGCGACTCCTTGCAACGGTACCAGCTTTCAGTTTCAAATGAGACTACTTACGACTGTCAATATTCGCAAATGTAACCACAGCTGCTTGGGACTGTGGCTACTTTCACTTACAGCTACTTCCAGAAAATACTGAGGCAAATACTGAACAAAATCAAAACACACTATATGCATCTGGGTTGCATATATACCCATTGCATATATACATGATTTATCATTAGAAAACAAGGGATGGTCGATCCTGGGTGTGTCCGAAAAGGCCAAGGGTGAAATCTCAAAGAGTGTTTAGGCTGATGCTGAACTACATCTGCTCTCATTTGAAACTTTCAAGGTCACTACTAGTACTGGCACGGCAATTACGACTTGTCGTGACTGGGGCTAATTGCAAGTACAACTACTTGCGATTGTGATTCATTGTAGCTGTGACTACTTGTGACTTCTATTTTGGAAACTTGAAACTTTGACTAGTTCTGATTTCTATTAAGACAATTTGTGACTGCGACGATTTGCAAATGTGACGGTGACTACTCGCGACTCTGACTACTTGCAAGTGCTGCAGCGAACAGTTGTGATTGTGAGTGCAACTCCTTGCAACTGCTGCTACTTTTATTTACAACTTACTTTTAGGAAGTACTGAAAGTGATTTTGAACAAAACCAAAAAACATATTGTGAGGCCTTTTCCAAACTGGTGCAGTCATAATACTTAGGAACCTGAGTGTAACTAACCTGAAACTTTTAGGGCATTTTAAGAGGGATGATGGAGAGTTCTTGAGGAGTAAGGAACCCTATCTTTCCTGTTTAAAAGCTTCATAGAAGCTCTAGATGTTTGAGGGGAGTGATGGAAAGCACTTGAAAAGTGAAGGCCCCTATTTGTCCGTTTTAGAAGTCCCCTTAATACAGATTAGCACTGTGAAATGGCCTCTTCGTTCCAAATAATCTAAGGTCTAATAACTGTGCCTCCAAGAATGACATTTCTCCCTCCCCCCTCCCCCTCTCCAGAACTCCCAGGGAAAGGGTTGAAAACGATACACTTCGATCATTCTTTGAAAACAGTTTCGCTCTCATTCTTTAAACAGGATTTTCAATTGGGATAGGGGAGAATGTTTGATAATGTGTGTTTCTGAAAAGGCTAACGGCATTAAAGGCACACTACCAGGAATATTCAACTCAATCAGTAGATACGAGGTGCATCCAGGTTATTAAAAGGGTATATTTGCAATATCTTAGGCACAGTTAAGAGTAATAATTTGAAAATTTTGGGGCTACTGCTACTGCTAGTACAACTGTAGTAAAGACAACTGTTTCGCAGACAACGTAAGCTATACCTGCAAAACTAACTTAAATAAACGGACTTATCATATTTTTCAATATCTAATTCCAAAAAAAACCCTATGTACTGGAATACTAAAAACACAAAACCGACCTAAAAATGCTCTTATGTTCTTTATTAACAAGAGCTGTTTGGTTTTTGTATCATAAAAAAATGGTAAATTAAACTGAATTTAGAAAAGGAAAAACTACCTCTTAGTCAGAGCAGTAACTGTACCTTCGTCGAGCCAATCTAAGGTATTCATCAATTTGCTGGGGTCACATACTGCAGGATAAATAGTTTCGTTTAACTCAGGCCTCAAACAATTAACATAAGCAGTGGATACATGAATCAATACCTGAAATACAAATAAATAGAATGTTCAAACTCCCAATAGGTGAAATCTATTTTAGTTATTTAGTACCGATGTGAAAAGTTTTAAGCGGTATAAACAATGCCCAGTGTTAAGTATTTGATGCCCAAGCATTTTGCCACACTGGGATTCTGTCATTGCTTTTTTGTGTCACCGATTTTCTGTCCATTACTAAAAGTGTAAACAGAGGCAACACTCTAGCGTTGATTGTAGTAAAGAACGATAAGTCTTCAATTTATAAGAATTATAAATTAGACGGAGTCATTCGACTGGGAATTCAAAGTCGGAGTGCCCATTTTGTATTCGAAAGTTATCGGAAGGCAACCAGCAACAATTCCTTGTAATTCTTTCCCTTTACCCTCCCAAGGCATTCGATCAAAAATCCTAGATAACCATTCTGTTAAAATGATCAAATAAATATGCATCCGGGATGGCATAACACCCACTGACCCTGGGTAAAAAGACCGAAAACAACATAAATTATAATTTTTTTAAACATATACTTTATAATACACAGTTTTGTGCAATATGGAATTTGAAGCCATAATTCATGGTGTCTTCAAATGGACAGGGTAATCGCTTAGTTCTCTGATTGTGAAATATTCTATTCAAAATTGAAATTTCTAGTTACTAGGGTCAAAAAATGATCTGAAACCGATCAGTCCCCGTCCCTTACTCTTCCTTTATAACTGCCCCCTCTTGTATCCTCCTAATAATCTATTATGCAATTTCAAGATAGCCATTTCGTTCACAATGGTCGAAAGTTT
This sequence comes from Artemia franciscana, assembly GCF_032884065.1. NCBI lineage: Eukaryota > Metazoa > Arthropoda > Branchiopoda > Anostraca > Artemiidae > Artemia > Artemia franciscana. The sequence continues at coordinate 66,676,094 of NC_088863.1, read as the reverse complement.
TAATAAATATGTCTCATCGGATGCATTAACCCCTCAGGGCCCTTGGAACAAGGGCGTAAATCATGTGAACTGGCAATCACTAAAAAAATATGTTTTATAATGGAAAAGAGGAATCTGTGCAGCACTTAAGAACCGTCAAACGATGTTAAGCTCAAACTTTTAAGGAATGTTGAGGGGGATGTTGAACTAAATTAAAAGACAATGTATACACCCATGTTGTTAAAAGGGCAGATTTGCGAGACCTCAGGAACGGCTAAGGGTATTAATACATAAACGTTCAGTGTTGAACCTAATCAAAGTACGCTGTGTGCGTCCATGAAAAAACACTTTCTGTAAAATCTCAGGTACAGATTAGGGTACTAAGTTGTAAATTCTAGAAATGCTGAGAGGGTTGAACTTAGTCAAATGAGGTGTATCTAGGTTGTCAAAAGGGGGTATCTGTAATATCTTGGGAACGGCTAAGTGCAATAAGCTAAAACTATTAAGGCAGGTCAAGAGTATGTCTAACTAAGTGAAAATGAACTATGTGCATTTAGGTTGTTAATAGGGTGCGTCTGCAATGCATCTTGAACGACAAGTTAGACAAAGTTGTAATTATTGGGGAATGTTTAACTAAATCAAAAGGTATTATGAGAATCTTGGCTGCCAAATGAGGTATCTGTATTATCTAGAGAACGGCTATAAGTATTAAATTGATAATTTCAGAGAATATTGATAGGGATTTTGAACTACATAAAAATACACAATGTTCATACTGGTTGTGAAACACATACACGCATAACATCCAAGGAACGATTCACGGTATTAAGGTGACTTTTAAGGATTGCTGAGGGGGATGTTAAACTAAGTCAAAAGATATCATGTGCACTTAGTTATCCAAAAAGATATAACTGCAATATGTTTGAAGCGGCTAAGCGTTTAAGTTTAAAATTGCCAGGGAAATTTGACTAAGATGTTAAACTAAATCAGAAGACACTATCTGCATCCAGTCTGTCAAAAGAGCGTGTCTGTAATATCTGAGGAACAGGTATGCGTGTTAATTTGAAACTTTAGGGAGCATTGAGGAGGACGCTGAACAAAGCATAAAATACAATGTGCATACTTATTGTCAAAGAGTGTATCTCCAACATAACAGAAGAAACTCCAACAAAACAATAACCCAAAAAAAATTAGACCTATGTTGCTCGGGCAACGTGAAGTGTTGCGGCAACCTTTGTCCGGCTTCGCCGACTAAAGTGTTGCGAGAGCAACACTGGTTTTGTTTCTTCGCTATTGTTGAGTAATCAAATAATCAAAGGCTATTCATCAGCGTTGAAAAACAACAACAAAATAGTATCGAAAGAAGGAACTAAATTGACTTTGCAGCCAGTTGAACTTTATACTTTTCAATCGTAGACATCGTCACGGATGAAAACTCGGAACAATATCTTATATAATCTGGTTGGTCTTATAAAGTTATCCCTAACTTTTTAGGATCAAAATACCATAGATGACATGACATTCTATTAATTATTACGAAACTATCTCATTGTTTTACATTCTCGTTTGTGCTTGTTTCTTCACTATCGGTTAAATGATGAAGTTGTCAGCCTATCGAAAAGTTTAAAACGGTATGTTCAAACAAGAACGCAATCAGTTATCATAGGACCAAAGGCCACTTCTCAGCTTTGAAAAAACAACAACTAATAAATAATATCGAATGAAGGGACTAAATTGACTTTGCAGCCAGTTGACCTTTATCCTTTTCAATCGTAGACATCGTGACGGATGAAGACTTGGAACAATATCTTATATAATCTAGTTGGTGTTATAAAGCTATCCGTAAATTTTCAGGATTAAAATACCATAGTTGACAATAATTATTAAGAAACTACCTCATTGTTTTACGTTATCGTTTGTACCCGTTGCGTAAACACTTAATTCTGTCAGATTTAAAAGAGATCGAATACAATGTGCACCAATTTGCCCAAATTTCTAGCTCAAAGTGAACAGATTCTTACTCACAAGTCCCTCTCCCGTGATAGACATTAAGTTCACCGGAAACAAATAAATGGGTACATCAACTAGCAAAAGTTGCCAACCCCTCATCACTGAAGATGATTGTAGCCCGACAGCTGATTATTACTTACAAGTCCTCTACAAGTCTTACCACTGGAACCAAATTAGTTTAATCATCAAATACACCGGAAACAAATAATAGGTACACCAACTAGCAAAAGTGGCAAAACTCTCATTGCCGAAGATGATTATGAGCTAACAGCCATGTCTCGCCCAAAGTTAACCGATTCTTACTTATAAGGCCCTCTCCCGTGATAGGCATCAACTTTACCGGAAACAAATAAATGGGTACACCAACTAGCATAGTTATCAAACCCTCATCGCTGAATTTGACTGTAGCCTAACAGCCAAATATTACTTACAAGTCCCCTTCAAGTCCTACCACTGTAACCAAATTGTTTTTACCATCAAATACACTGGAAACAAATAATAGATACACCAACTAGCAAAAGTTGCTAACCCCTCATTGCCGAAGGTGATTATTACATAACAGCCGACCGTTGCTTACAAGTCCTCTATATGTCTCATAATTTGTATCGGCCTAGATTTCGTTTCAGTGTGTACGTTACTACTGAAATTGTCAACCCCTTGAAACTTTCAAACGGGTATATCTCATGAAGGAATTTTTGCACCAAAAATGGATGTCATATACTTTGATCAGCTCATCAAGAGCTATCGATTCAAAACGAAATTCTATCTGTCTTAGTTAAAAAGTTCATTTGTTTCGCCGTGGGTCAAATTTCTAACGTCACCACTTAAAAAGGAGCAAAGGATAAGCTCCAATTTCTTTAGCAATGAGAGAACTTTTGAAGTTTATTAGACACATCTGATACCATTTCTCCACCGCAATCCTAAGTCCGAAAAACCGAATGATAAACTCAAGCTGAAATCACGAACAGAAATGAGTAGAAACAATAGATGGCAGCACTTTCGGACCCGTCGGAAAATGCCACATTTTTGATTCTGTATTTTTTTATTTATCACTCAAAGAAGATATATTGGCTGTGGGGCCGGGTAACTGCTGCATATATTTAACACTTACAGATTTAGTCCATCTTCAATTTGAAAATGGTGCCTGCCTGCTTGCCTGTTAGAACGGAGCTTTCCACTCGAAAGCAGAAACATGGTTTGATGAAATGAAAGCTTGGCTGCCCTACTTCAGATACTCCTCTCTGACATAGGCTATATAACTCCACTTCACTTCGCACACCATAAGCTCTGGCTCGTGGACAAGGAAAAACCATCCTTTTTGGCCCCAGGCAAGAGTTCTGCGGAGCTTTCCAAAATGTAATGTCATACAGGTCCACACTTTATGTAAAAACCGCACATTTTAGACCCTTACCAGTTTCCAGGAATAAGCTGAGATCGGCAGCATAGGAAAAAAAAACGGTACAAAACAAAACTGTTGCTCTCGCAACAAAATTAAACCCTAAGAAACTCTTAATAAGAAACCTTTAATAAGAAAATTCTCATCTGTCTCTTAAAGGAGCCAAGCGTTCGTGACTACCGGATCTCAACGGAAACCAAGTTCCAAGCACGCCCCACAGTCATGGCCAGACCGAAGTCTGAACTGGCCGAGGGAGTAGCTGGAATCATCACATTCTCCCAGTTTCAAACTGTATACAAATCTACTTCCCCTACTAGTTTGAGCAGTCCCGAAAAAGTCTCCCCAGGAGTTCTGATATACCAACGAAGATAGAGATAAAACATACATATTCTTAATCTTAAGGAGGTCAACAGAGTTGTGTGTAGCCGACTGGAGAATTCTTGCCGCTTTCTCATGAGGATGGTGAATAGGAACAAGTACCGAAGGAAATCTGGACATCCACAAAGACGAACAGTAACATACATAACGGTAAATGAGAGAGAAGTATAAAAGAATAAAAGAATAAATAGGAAAAGGAAATGAACGCTTTAATTTTCAGACGATTCCAAGTCCACAGGAAATTTTCACTCTTATTATTTGAACATGCCACTTAAACGATAAATTTTTATCCAAAAGAACTCCCAGAAATCGCATATATCGATCCGGGAGGCGACTTATGCTGTCCTCTTTGGGTAGGAAGCTCAGTAATTATGGAACAGCTCACACCTTTACGACAAAAATAAGAAGGCACGACTTTTTTACATTTAAAGCTAGTTGATTTATGTCAAACCAAATGAGTATCTTTTCAGTCATTGCTTGAAGCTTTAGAATAAGGGATGATTCATACCGGACATGCAGTACCTAAAGTAGTGTCATCTGCAAATGCTATCAATTCTTCTCGACTATGAGATGTGAACACCAACGTAGTCTGAGAGTAAGATTTATGACTTAATCCACAACAAAAATTGTCAATTGGGGTGTCAAAAAGGCAGTAGAGATCGTTGACATAGATGAGGAAGAGGGTTGGGCAAAGAATAGAACCTTGGGGTACTCCGTATTCAATTAGAACATTTTTGTCGGTAACTTCAGTGGCGATAAATATGTCAGTTAGGTATGACGAAAACCAAGGCAATGCTTCTCAACACACCCCAAGGTGAGAAAGATTCCCAATGATGATGTTTTGTGATAGGCTGTCAAAAGCTTTCATTATATCAAGAAAAATGGCTGCAAGAAAAAGATTAGAATCTAAAGATCGTCATATAAACAAGCATGCTCTGTAGAATACTTATCGCGAAACCCAAAAATGATGCTGATGGAAAACAAATAGCTTCAAGAAATCTCACCAGATGTTTGAGCATTGACCTTTCAAATATATTAGAGAACACTGACAGAAGACAGATCGGCCTGTAGTTCCCAGGATCCTCACGGTCACCTCCTTTAAAGATAGCTATTACAAGCGCGAATTTAACACGTTGGAGAAATACTCCTAGTTGAAATGACCTATTAGTCAAATGGCAAATGGGGGAAATAATCGATGGAAGGATATCTTTAATCTTTAGTAGAAATTTGGTCAAAACCTGCTGAACAATTCTTTAAAGACAAAACAATATTTCTAATTTCCTGCACCGTAACCTCCTCAAGAACCACTGATTTCAAGCACGAGGGACTAAGAACTGCTTCCAAGACTATGACATAGAGAACTAAGAAGCGCTATTAGCAGTTTTTTTTCCCTATCTCTGCAAAGAATTTGTTCATATGATGTCACATTTCGCCTTTGTCTGTTACAAGTTGATCGTCTATAATGAGAGACTTAGGGAGAACTTCTGGTTTCATGGATGGCCGACTAACTTCCTTAATCACGTCCCACATCTTCTTTATATTTTTACCCAATCAACAAATCTCTTTGTAAAATATACTGTTTTTAGTTCTGATAATGATTGATTTCAGCAAATTACCGTACAACTTAAATGCTCTAGCTTAGCATTATTCGGCCTTTTTTTGTACTCTTTCCAAAGGTTCTGCTTCCTTTTTATTGACTTTAGGACTCCAGGGTAGCTACAGGTGTTGATCTTATTGATAGGGGATTTTTAAAGGAGCTTTTAGACAATAAGACGTGAATTCTCCTTAACAGTGTCATTAAACCGGCCAAATCTGTCGTTATAATTGCCCAAACTAATATTTTCTAGTAAAGAAATATCCCATGAAATCAAGCATACTGCAATGGACTGTCTAAAGTGCAGAGGCGAAATGCCAAATTCAATTTGATATCCCCTGATCTTGCGACAGACACTATTAATTTGGATTCAAAAACAAATGTTGGAATGACAGGGATTTTCACAATGACTTGGCACATTGTACAGTACACTATCTTTTCCTTTTTTTTTTGTCTCAATCTTAGCTATATTCAGTGATATGCTATATATTACAGCTTAAAGTGAGTTTGACACCACTTACAATGAAGGTCACCCTTACTTCAGCTTGAAGCAGAACAAAACTGTTGATAAAGTAATGTCTGTTCTGGAACCCAGACTTATTCCTTTTTTATGTAGTTATGTGATTTGCTCAATGTTCAAACAATTGAAGCATAAAGTGAGATTGCTGACAGTCTTCTCAATGTACAAGCTATTGAAAACGGAGGGATTGAGCTGTACTTGAAGAGAGATGAAATTGCTTTCACTAAAATGAATAATGAGCAAGCAAAACAGCAAAAGGAAACCTAGACTTCTGGTGCAGTAAATAGTCACATCAATGACCAACTTCAAAACTGTCAAAAGGGTAATGGTGAGTGCTGACATTTCTGGTCAAACAGGACTTCACGATTATAAGAATAAGCTTTTTCACGATCGTCTCCAATATCAGCCATTTATATTTGAGAGAAGTACAATTTCTGGGAATGTTGAACATTGGTGAGAAAACCAAGTCAGCTCGCCTGGAGTATTTGAAAACCCATTAGTTGGAATGAATGGCCCGTTAACATCAAGATCAGCAGTTATTTAAATCACTAAAGGGCTGACGCAATGCCGTACCTTAGAAGCTTACCCACCAAATGAATAGGATACCATTTAGAGCTACAGTGACATTACAAAACTGTTTATCCTTGCATATAGATGTGATGGAATATTTTGATATTTTGACAAATATGCCAATACGATCCGCTCGAAGAATTGTGGCGGTTAAAACGATCAGCAAGGATTTCGATGCAAATTTGTACCATCTCCAGCTAAACACTCAAAACTAGATGACTGGAACTTGATACTATCAAGTTCCAAGGCAAAACAGAAGGAAATTTTATTTAACATGTTTTTCAAAACTTATTCCTTGGGTTTCAAGCTAGTTTAACTGTCTGCCTCTCTGGAGGCTTACAAGACCAGATGGAAATAGTGATGTTCAATATTAGAGGAAGTATTTATACACGCTTTTAACAGCGTTTGTTTTGCACACAAGAAGAGGTAAATAGTAGAATTGTGTTGCCCACGTTGGACTGTTTGAAGAGGAGTAGCGGTATTGTGTATGTCAATGCAAAAGGCGAGATAGAGACTTCGAAGCTAAATCCTAATGCCCAAGAAAGCTTTCTTTTAATTTGTAAGAAAGTCATTGTCTCCACATACAGTAAAGATCCTCATTTCTTTACCTATTTTAATGATATCAGTGCACATTTATACCCTCGAAAGCAATAGCTCAAATATATGCCGCCATCTTATGCTGCCTTTGATTGTCACGCTAAGTCGATTTTTCTAGATCTCCTAAAGATTGACTGGACCCTCCAAGATGAGGTGAGGTTAGGCTAATTGTGTCAACCCTTAAGGCATTCTCGTACGGTTTGACCCCTGAGTACTGCTCACACAAACGCAAAATATTGTTAATATGCAGGATATGGGCTGTGTATTTTACTTTGTGGTTGTGGTGGGGAACGCTTGGATGATCCTTATATGCTCTACAATTAAAGTTTATAGTTCTGTAATTTTATAGTTTTCTTCTGTCTAAAATTTAAGGCTCGGCTGGGTAAACTTTAACCTAAAATTTTGCTGGGATAGTAACTTTAAGCTTGGTTTTTAATTTTTACATTACGCTAAAAAGCAAGCTGTTGCTATCAAAAATAGTCAGGGAATAAATTTTCGTTACTAACAAAATACTTGAATATTAAAGCGATTTTTTACCAATTAAAAAAAATCAGGTCTCAAGGTCATCAGCATTGTGGGACACTGGTAGTTGGTGGTACCAATTATCATTGGCTGCGTGATCGTCGTTGAAAGCTTTGTGAAACGTCATGTTTAAGGAAAAAAATGTGATTTTTTGAATCTTAACCTCTAGCTTCACCCGGTCGAGTATACAACGTTCATATTCGTAATCAGCGCAACCGATTATTCCAAATTTCACTGTCAAACCTTTTGCTGCCTGCTGATCATCTTCCAGTTACTTTCTCGGCGAGTACCCACTGACTACTAGGGTAATTTTCTATTGTTTCTCGGCTAGTTTCGAATGAAAAAATTTCATTTTTTCATATGTGAGAAAGAGTTTTAAATTCATTATATAGGTCACTAACTAAAAAAAAATTCTTAGCTCTGAACACTCGGATTTTTAGCTCTGAACACTCCTAAGCTGATCATAGGCGGGACAATAATGCTGCCTAAGTAAAGAGCGAAGTAGGCTCTATGCATTATTACTCACCTTCTTTCACTTAAGTTGACATTAAGGTGGACAATAAGATGAAACTTTCAAGAAATTCAGAGGGGATGTTGAATTAATGAGAAGGCACTTTATGCATCCATGTTTTAAAAAAGTGCATTTAAAACATCTCGAACAATGGATAAGGGTATTTAGTTCAAAGTTCATGGAGTCTACAAGGGGATGTTGATATAAATTAAGGCACTATTTGCATCTACCTTATCAAAATGGTATATCGGCAATACCCACGGAACAGTTAAGGGTATTGAATTGAAGCACATTATTGAGGGGGTTCTGGAACAAAATCAAAAAACACTTTGTATATACCACTTTTAACTATGCCTGTGACCTCTTTTGACTGAGCCCGCAACTATTTGTACTTGTGACTCCTTACAGCTGTGACTAAATCCAACTAGGACTGAAACTACCTGCAACTGCGGCTGCAACTACAACTATGACTTCTTTTGTCTGCGACTAATACTATTTCCCACTGTGACTACTTGTACTGCTACTACTTGTGTGTGACGGCTACTTCTATTACTACTGTGGTTTGCGACTGAAACTACGACCATGAATGTGAGTGCGACTACTACTGCTAATACTATTAACACTGCTAATACTATGTATCTTCACCGGCTCTACTTTTAAACTAAATCAAAAGAGTTTAAGTGGCTTCAGGTTGTCAAAAGTGTATAGATATAATATCTCAAGAACGGAATAGGCTTTGGTATTAAGTTCAAAAATTTCAAAGAAAGCTGAGGGCGGGTGTACCAAACTGAATGAAATGGTGTACACAAGTTGTCAAAAGGATGTCTTTGAACTATCCCACGAACAGTTAACAATTCTACATTCGAATTTGCATGAAATCTTGTTGTAATACTGAACTAAATTCAAGTCCATTATATGCATCAAAGGTTGGCAAAGGGTTTGTCTGTGATATCTCAGAGCAGATAAGAGACATAAGTTAGAACTATCAGAGCATATTGAAGGGAACATTGAAGGGGATAGTCAATTAATATTTGTCCGTATCCAAGGCTATAACATGATGGGGTGAGAACGGCTTCAGCCATATAAAAGCCCAAGGAATATGCATACTTTCAACAGATTCATTTGAATAATATTCCCTTGTCTTGCCCATACATCAAAACTACAAATTTGTTAGAAACGGTTGCCAAAATATAAATAGCATGCCAAAACATTGGTTCTCACAAATAAAAGCAAAAGAACTACCAACACTTCTTTTATTTACAAAAAAATAATAATAATAAAAAAATATGTCAATTGTGGACGAACTGAAGTAAATTCTGAGAATTCTTTCCCCAAAAGAACTTTTTCAAAGAGAAGAACAATATTGAACCAAAGGCAATTTATCGCTTATGATGTTAATAAATTCAAAATTGCGAGACTCTCAGGAACTAATTTCTTTTAAATTAAACTTTCAATGCTTTCACTAGTTTTTTTTTCCATCAGTTTTGGCTATAGTGGTAATTTTCTCTTTTTCAATGGCCAATAAAGCTCACTTTGCGAAGTAATTTTGTTCAGTAAAGTGCAAATGATACCTTAATCATTAGAAACCATAGGGGAGGTTATCCTAACTGTGTGTGGTATTTTTTTAGTAACGCTTCTTTTGAGGGAGACAGCAATTTCTTAGCTAATGATGAGAAAACAATTACACAGTAGTTTGAAAAAGTAAAGAAATCAGAATCGATGTAATAAGTAAATGTAATATCTCTAGGTGTTATCGTTTCAATTTTTTTTTCATTTCACTAAGCCAGTTCGTACGGAAGCAGTTGCTCAAGATACTTTAGAGGGTGCTCATTCAACTGGAATTTAAAGTTCTAGTGCCTTTCTTAGGAAGAAAATAAACTAGAACGCAGCAAGTCCTCTTGAACTTTTCAGCTTTACTCTTAATGATTTTGCAATAGTCATTTCACTAAAAGAAGTAACGCTTTTATCTTTAGAAGGCTTAGGCGGCCTTAATCCTAAATATGTTTGTGATAATTCGTGTCCGTATGAAGTTTAACTTGACTTTTCGTTGTAAATTCTGTTCGTATTGGGTTTATTTCATTCATTGACGATGGTTTCTGTTTGTATTAAGCTTCAATTAGGATTTGTCTTTATTTTACGTTAATTTTTGATGTTTGTAGACCTTTGTTTTTCTCTTAAAGACTCCTTTTTCGGGAATAAGTTTAAACTAATTTTAAAACAGGCTTCCTAGACCTTTAAACTTTGTTATAATACTAAAACAGGCTTTACCAATTGATGTCACTTACCAGATTTTGTCAAATTGCATGCATAATCCTTTTTAATCCAAAATTCATACCTTTTTTTACCTTATTTTCTCATCTTTCAGATCATCTTAGCCATTTAATTATAGCTGCCATATTTGTTGATTTTTAAAGGCAAACTGCACTTTCAGTGACTTTCTTTTAGAGGTCCATCGAAATTAGCAATGGCACAGGATGTTTTTACCTCGAGACTGCTTAGCTGTTGCTAATATATTGCATTCTATTCACCTAGTGCATGTTTAAATCACTAGAATCCTTTAAACGGAGAGTAACAGAGCATACAACTTACCTCGAGGTGTTTTAGTTTCTTGCACACATCTAGCATTCTTTTAACCCCTTTCATGTTCAAGTCTACAGCACTCTTCAAAGGCTCATCAAAACGTACAGTGGCAGCACAATGGAATGCAACAGATACATTTTGTGACATCATGGTCATGTCACTTTCGGAAATCCCAAGACCAGGCAGTGTTATGTCACCGGAAACTGGGACAACTTTGCAAAATAATTCTGGTTGACTCAGGCGTAAACTTTCAAACACCTGCAAAAAACATGTACAAGCTCTGGATCTAAAAACTGAACTTAAAAAGAAACCTAATATCAAAAAGTACTAGAATTACAACCCTTCTTATCATACACTAGTCCCAAATACGACTAGTTGCAATTCCCAAGCGTTTCAGTTATAACCCAACAAAAAAGTTTGTGCATTCGAATGCAGTAAATGAAAATTTTGTATTTTAAACAGATTTCTACATTTTTGGTGACAGGAATAAAACGGTAAGTTAACCGAAATATATGCACTTGCACATAAGAAACAGTTCTCTCGTACCACCTTGTAAAAAAGCCCTTGAATCCAATATATTTTTTTTCCAAGCCATTTCAAATAGAAAAAATGATCCTAAGAACTTCTGAAGAGGCACATATAATTGCTAACTGAAAGCTCTAACGTCCTCACAGACAGTTAAGAGTAATTGGAGAAAAACCTGAATACTTCCTAGGTTCTCATATCCTCTTTTTTACCTGCTCCCCCAAAACCTCCCTAAGATATCTGGTCAAAATCTTTATACTGCCATTTCGTTCACGATAGCTAAAGGGTAAGCACAAACATGACACCAGGGATGAAATAACACCCACAACCCTCCAGGTATAACTCAGAAGAAAAACTGAAATATGAATTGTCTACACATAATTTTTATCATAGTTGGAGAAAGTAGTATAAGGGGTTATATTTACCTTACTCCTATAGCCACTACTCATTTCTTCCTTATTCGTTTAATATCGTAAAGGAGACTTAATTGCAATTCCTTGAGGTATTTTTGAGGATCAATGAACTCTTCCAAAATCGATTTTTCTGGCCTTAAATATTAGTTGCACAACGATTTAAACCTAAGTCCCTTGGAAGAGCAGTGAACTCTTGAAAAATGAAATTCTCTGGCCTTGAATGTTGGTCACGCAATTTTTTATCTCTATGTTACCTGGAAGAGCAATGAACTCTTGGACAATCAATTTTTCTAGCCTTGAATGTTAGTTGTGCAATGATTTAACATTAAGGTACTCTTGAGGATCAATGAACTCTGAAAGGTCATCCCCTAAGGCACTCTTAAGAAGCAATAAATTCAGAGCAAACCCAAAAAAGGTGACTCTATTGGTGTACTGGAAAACCAATGGTATCTAAACAGACCCGGTAATGGCGATTTCTTAAGTTGCTCTTGAGATAAAATAAACTCTAAAAAAACCGGACAAACGGTTTTGCCTTTCTTGATGCTATTGCGAAGCAGATTGCACAATCATCTAAAATGCTCCCTAAGCATTTTTCAATGATTTCAGAAATATTTAACTGGTGTAGGATTTGAACTGCGGACTCCTAGCGATAAAGGAATGACGTGCTAGTCAACTGAACTAATAAGTTGACTCTAATAAATTGTTCTTAGAAATAAATTGATAAAAACCTTCACATATAACCTTATGAATTAACAATTAAATGAAATGAGCAGTACCCTATTAATACCTCCTACCAAACACATTCAATTTATGAATTATTTGTCTGGCTTAGGAATCGATCGTGAGACTATAGATTTCCTAATGTACAAGAATAATGCCATAACCATCTGAACTAACAAGTCTATGATATTATTATGCTCAAAGAAATACATTCTAAGCAATAGGTTTCATATACCTATTATGCCATTGAATTGTATGTGTTAGTATATCGTATATCATCTGAAGTTTAAAAACACCCCTCCCTACTAGCCATTCTTTAACTTTTAAATTCTACCAGTGAACAGTTTTTTAGCTTGGACTAGCAGAGGACAGTAAAGAACAATATCAAAACTAAAAAGCGTATTAAACTGCCATCAGGTAGATTGCTAGCTTAGCGCTTGAGGAGAATATTAATAATTTTTTATTTCGATTTTTTTATTCAGATTTTTCAGCTGAATTTTTTTTTTTTTCAACTTTTTCCCATGTCTCAAAATCGTATTTAATATACTTAAAACAAGAAATTCACTTGATATACTTTCAAAATACAGAATGAAGATGATATAAATAAGTCAATCGTGATATTTTCTATTCGAAACATAATGTTTGTAGTGACGACTCTTTTATTTGTTTTTTTTCAAATTTTTTCAACTTTTTTGTCTTAAAACCACATTTAATATACTGCTAAAAAAATAACGTGATATTTTAAAAATAAGAAATGAAGTTGAATATGCCAGTCCAGCTTTTTTTCTATCAGAAAACTAATTTTTGTACCAACATTTTTTCTTTGGGACAGAATTTTTTGAATTAAGAATTGTTTTAAAGTCAGAGAGAGATGTATTAGATTCTTTTAAGAGTTAGAGACACGATTTGGGAATTTTATCAAGATTCAGTCAGACACAGAAACTACTACCAGCTTCACATGCAGTGCACTAGAGTCTGAAATATAAAAAATAACTTTTTTTCGTCAAAATATAAGAGAGATTAATCAGATTCTTTTCAGAGTGAAAGACGTATTAAATCGGAATTTATCAAGATTCAGAGGCAGGTGAGTGGGAATTTATCAAGATTTAGAGGAACGTGAGTGGGAATTTTTCAATAGTGCTTGAATGTTCCAATTTGTAACACATTGGCCATTTATAACACCATATCGCCATATTTCGGGCATTATCATTCAACGGAAGGTAAAAAAAAGAAAAGCATATTCTTCTACAAATATCATAAACCGTATGTTGTCCATGTACCGGAACTTTTAGCAGTGTAATGATGATGAGGTATTAGGCAATGAAATGCTAGGCAAAATAAAAAAGGGCATTGGCTGATAATAACACCAGGAAAAGTTAAGACAATGCAATGAAAAGCAAAATATCAGTGACCGTTAATAGTATCATTGGTTGTTTAAGAACAGATACCATCTTTAAACAGAATAAAAGCAATGCCAATATGTGTGACGACCTTTTAGGTGCAACTATGTTAGAAGTCGTGTGAAATAATTGCCACCCTAAATGAAATAATTGCCCGGTCAAGATAAAACATGATAAATTATTTTTTGCAGTTGATTCGAAACATTTAAATTTCTCATGACGATATTAATAGCATGCAGTATTGATGGATTGACCAATTCTATCGGAGAAGGCATGGTGATTAAAGCAAAAAATTCAAAAACAAAAGATTCAAAATTGAAAAATTGATAATTGAATAAAAGAAAAACGAACCATAAAACAAATAAAAATAAGAAAAATGTAATATTCAAAATATCAAAATGTTTCATCAAAATGAGAATCTTCATAGTATTTTTTGGAATATGTAATGATAGTAAAATCATGCCTGATGTTTTCAAAATCTTTTGCAGCATTTCAAGAGTACATTGATCCTGAGGAATGGCTTAAGAAGTTACTGGATAGAGAAATAGCTTGTGCAATGAATCTTTATTTGACGAATATCTTTACGTAATCATTTGCGAACTTGATTTTTTTTTTTTTTCTTTGTAGCTCCCCCCACGGTACTCTGGTTGGTCATTGAAAATACCTAATTCATCATATTGTTTCGAACAGTTTTGTTTGTAAATTGGAAGGATAAAAAGTTACCTATTATTTTATGAAAAGTGAAGAGGAAATATTTCACGAAAGTGTGTGTTCATGATAAAGTTGTCTTAAAATGTTGACAAAGACAAATATTTGAACTATGAAACAAGTATAAGTGGTAACACTATTGGATATGTATGTGTGCATTGTCCTGACAGAGAGATATTACATTCCTTTGGAGTATCAAAATTCTCAACAATTGTGACGGTGAATATGCAACAGTAATATATTCAGAGATGATATCGCTGAATAAAAATGCTTTTGATAATATAGCTCTAGTTTTGCAAGTAAAATAAAGATAATGTTCGCATATAATATTGCCAAGGAAATCAAAAACAGTTTAACAAAAAGCAAAGCATTAGTGAACGTTAATAGTGTCATTGGTATTTTACCAACAGATACCATCATTGAACCAAATAATAGCAATTAATTAAATTTGTGATAAATTCGTAGGTGTAACCAGGTTAAAAGTCGCATATGACCCCAAAATGAAACAAGTGCCATGCTGAGATAAAACATGGTGAATAATTTTTTGGATTTTATTCAAAACACTCAATGTTTTATGATAATATCAATAACATGTAGTATTGTATGTGCCATTATTTCAATTAAAATATTTTATTGAATATCTTTGTTCTGTTTCCAATATTTTTAGAGTACGCTAGCAACTCTACCATTTAGAATATTTATTCAAAAGTCAGAGATGCAGGAACAAGAATTTTCAGACATAGACACTACTACTAGGTTCACAAGTGGTTTACTAGAGTCTGAAATTGGTGGATAAAATTTTTACGAAAGTCTGAGAGAGATGAACTGTATTATTTTTAGAGTTAGAGACATATTAATTGGGAATTTATGAAAATTCAGTCAGACACAGTCACTAGTACCATGTTCACAAGTGGTGTACTAGGGTCTGTAATAGAGGGAACATAAGAAACGGTTTGAAACATGTCCTTTTGTTCAAGAATTGGATGTAAGCTTAACTGGAAACAATTTCTGAGCGATACATGGGATCCAGAAGCTATAGTCAAAACAATATTAATTTTTGTCTGCCAACACCAAAATATACTCCCCTAGGTTTCTGTCACAAGAAAACATAACGGTCTTAAACAAAAGGATGCTAGACTAAGGACGTTTATTGGAAGGCGATCAAAGAATTTCATCGATACCAAAAATCTTGCAAAACTGTATTTTTTGTTAGTCACAGTGACCAGGTTCAATGTGATTTTTGTGAAGGTGTGGTTGGAAACTGGGAGGAGGAAGAAATGCCTATAGATAAATATAGGAGACACTTTGAAACTTGTCCTTTTGCTCAAGGAGTTTATGGAGGAAATTCCAGTGAAAACTCCAGCTTTAACTGGACGCTATGACATTTGTGACGATACATGGGATCAAGAAGCTATAGTCAAAACTATATTAAATTTCGTCTACAACCACCGAGATATACCTCCTGATTTTTACCGTCATTAGAAGAATATACTGCTCTTAAACAAGAGGATGTTAGACTAAGGACGTGTAGTGCAAGGTGGTCAAAGGATTTCATTGATACAAGAGAACTTGCAACAGTTGGATTCCATTTTGTTGGTCACAGTGACCAGGTTCAGTGTGCTTTTTGTGCAGGTGCGGTTGGAAACTGAAAAGAGGAGCAATTGCCTATAGATGAACATAGAAAACACTTCGAAACATTTACTTTTGTTCGAGGAGTTGATGTGGGAAACATTTCGACGAAATCTTCTACTTTAACTGGAGATTCTGACAATTGTGAGCGATAAATTGGATCCAGAAGCTGTAGAAAAAAACTAGATTAGTATTCGTCTGGGACCACCAAGATATATCTCCCAACCTTAACTGTCACAATGTATAGCTCTTAAACGAGAGGATGTTAACTAAGGACGCTTTTATTCAAAGATATTAATAGGGTGTAATATTTTATGTTTCATTGCTTCAATAAAAAATGTTCCTTTACGTCACGTTATTATTTCCCTCTGTTAAACAATGGAACGTATAGTTTGTTTCTTAGCGAAATTCCATTAATAATTAAAAAAAATGAAAATGATATGTGTATGGTGGTCATTATTCCTTATTCAAGGTAAACAGGATATTTTTTGTGTGCTAATTCGTTTGTAATCAACAGTGTGAGAGTCAATTCAAAATGAATAAGGCGGAAAAAAATCAAAAAAATCCTGTGAGGTCTTGCTACTATGGATTTTTTTCAAAGCCAGACAAATTACAGGATTATTAAATATTTCATTCAGTCACAACGTGAATTAGTTCAAAATGAATGAAGCGGGAAAGAATCAAAAAAATTTTGTGAAGTCTTGCTACTTTGGATTTTTTTCAAAGTCAGAGACACATGAGCGCGACAAGTTTAACTTAAGTATTTAAAGTTAGACATGTGAAGTGGGAATTTCTCAGGATTCGGACTTTAAGGGATTATAAAGTTGCTCATATTAAAATCTCTACTGCTGCAATCTATTCATTTAGAGTCATAGATGGCAATATTTTTTACTACAGTAAGTCCAGCCATCTATTTCTGTTCAGAATTCTTCTGAAGAAGAGAAAAAAGTCGAACTTTAGTGTGAAATTTTCTAAAGAACAAAAATGTCCAACACATGTTCTGAATTTATTCAAAATTAAATTCATTTTTAAGCAAAAAAAAAATTTAATTTCGGAAAGAGAAAATGAAAGTGGTACAGGTATGCTGGTCATTATTTTATTTTTGTTAAAGATGAACAGATTGTTTTTGATTGTTAGTGCGTTTATAATCAGCTGTATGAGAGTCAATTTAAAATTAATAAAGAGAAAAAATATAAACACTATTTGAAGTCTGGCTACTTTGCATTTTTTTTCAGACACATTTGCCAGACACATGAGCGTGAATTAAAGGGTTTTCACATATTTTATTCGGTCTCATTACTACTACTGCTGCCATCCATTCATTTTCAATCATAGATGACGAAACGTGAAGTGAGAAATTTATCAAGATTCAGACGTGAAGATAATTATTAACAGGTCCATATTAATATATTTGCTGCTGCCAACTATACATTTTAGTCATAGATGGCGATATATTTTTCTATCAAAATTGCTGCCATCTCTTCTGATTTAGATATAGCTTGCAGCAGAACTAATTTTGTTTTACCTTCATTCGGGTACCTGCAGTCAAAATTCAACCCTACCTTTTTCAAATAACTGCATTCAAGTTAGGCTCATTTAGGTTCGCTTAGCGTGGCCTGTCATACTACGTGAACCTAAATGAGCTTATCTTGAATGCAGTTATTTGCTATTATTCTGTTCAATGACGGCATCTGCTGATAAACTACCAATAATGTTATTAACGTTCAACGTTTCTACAATTAGCCATGACTTGATGCCCACAACTATTCCATTTTAATTCCTTTTAATTTTTTGAATTAAAATGGAATGGTTGTGGGCATCAAGTCATGGCTCATTGTAGAAAAAGCCAAGACAAATTTCAAATGCACCAGCATTGCACTAGCAGTATCTCTATACAGTAATTTCAGAAAACATTCCTAAGGACCAATGTGCTCTTGAAAAAAATTATAGATTTTTCAAACATCAGGCACGATTTTACTATCATTTAATATTTCTTTAGTTTTTTATTTCTTTAGTTTTTTTCTTTGTTTTTAGTTTTATCTTTTATTTATTTATTTAAATTTTTTGAATTTGTAATCCTTTTTTAAATTCCTTTTTAATCATCATGCCTACATTGATAGAGTCGGTCAAGCCATCAATACTACACATTATTATTATCATCATAAGAAATTTGAGCATTTCGAAACAGCAATATTGTTCGAAAAAACAATCCATCATGTTTTACCTTGAAATGAAACTTATTTCATTTCGAGGTCTGACACGACTTTTAACATGGTTGCACCAACAAACACATCACACGTATCATCATTAGTATAATTCTATTCAAGGATGGTATCTGTTAGTAAACTACCAACGATACTATTAACGCTCAATGATGTTTTGCTGTTCATATAATTGTCTTTTATTTCCTTGGTTATATTATCAGCCAATGCTCTTTACACTTTCATTTTCTAGTATTTCATTGTCTGTCAATACATTACTATTACACTAATAACAGTCCCAGTTTGTGAAAAAATATATGGTTTGTGATATTGGTAGAAGAGTATGCTTTGTTTTATACCTTCTGTTGAATGATAATGCCCGAAATATTGCTAAATGGGGCTATCAATGTCTAACGTGTTACAACAAGGACTATCAAGAAGTGGCCCCTCATCATGAGCTATCATTTTAATGTTTGCAGTCTCTTTGAGTGGTGTTCTTGTCTTTGGGAATATTTTATGTGTGTGAATTTTGAAAAATCTCACTCACCTACCTCTAAATACTGATAAATTACCACTCACCTGCCTTTGAATCTTGAAATATTCCCACTTCATATGTTTCTAACTCTAAAAAAATCCGATTCATCCCTCTCACACTCTTATGAATATAACCTTATTTGCCTACTCCGGACTCTGTTGCACCACTTGTGAAGCTGGTAGTAATGTCTGTTTCTGATTAAATCTTGATAAATTTCTCACTTCACTTTTCTAAGTCTAAAAAGAATCCGATTCATTTCTCTCTAAGAAAAAAATTCTGTATTTGATAAAATTCTACCCCAAAGAAAAAATGATGCTATAAACATTATTTTTTAATAGAAAAAAAAGTATAATAAATTCTACTGCCAGGCAAACTCCAAATGCTAAACATGGGAGGCATAGGAAGATTGCTTAAGCCAACTCTCTACATTAAGCCAATTAATTAAATTAAAAAAGTTATGATTTTAATACGTTCTCCCTCCTCAAACAGCGCTCTCTAGATGATGAAATATATGAGTCATTAACGAATAAGGACATATACCCCTACAAATACTGAAACTCCGCCTCGAGGCCATATGATGAAAAATTGCCACCCGTGGAAGCATTTTTTGGTTCACTTTACAAGCGTCAACGCACCACTGCCGACTATGAAATTGCTAAAAGGTTTATGCCACAAGAGGGTGTTGAAAAGGAAAGAATTACTGTAAAATGAACCTGGCAAGTCATGCATTGAAGTTGTTGGATATTTGTATGTAAAAACACGAATAAAATCTATGATGAAATGGGAATAGGGCTGGGTTTTTTTTCAACTCCTCATTTGGTGCTGGATTTTGTTTGAAATTGGCAAAGACGAATTAGGGTTAATAATCAACGTGGATCAGCACTTATTTGTAAAAAGGTCAATGAGAGAGGGGGTAAGTTTTTCATGGATATTTGTCCTGAAAACCGATCCAACTGGACATCATACTGCTGAAAAGTCAAGTTTGGTTTATCTTGATATAAACTCACTTTATTCGTCGGCAATGTCTCAATACTCTCTGCCGTGTGGGAATTACAAATGGCTGAACAATACTTACAATCCAAATTTACCTAACAATTCCACTTTTGAGGAGAATGGACCACAAGGATTTTTTTTAAAATTGATTGTGAAATACCAGTGGAACTTCATGACTCGGTAAAGGATTTGTTTTCCCGTCCATAAGCAGACCGTGGCATAGGGGTTCACTTAGTCCCAATAATATTTTTTGGTGGAGGATTTGGGTATTTTCAGGACACCTTCAAAACAAAAGCTCATTGCCGATCTTTACCTGAAACGGAAAATCGTTGTACACTGCATTCTTTTGTGGTGAATGCTGGCCAACTGTTTCAAGGTCCCAAGCCCTCCAGTTTAATCAGAAGCCATACAAGAAAACGTTTTTTGACACCTTTGTCAGTAAGCTCTCTGAGGCAAAATTAATGGTTAAAAACAAATATTTACGCTCATTTTAAATTCAGCCTTTGGTATGATGTGCGAGTGTGCAACACATGAGTCGTTGTGACGTTGTGCTGAAAAGGATGTGCTCAAATCATTCCCTATCTGAATTTTACAACGTTCATGATCATAGACTCCAACATGGTCCTTTGCATAGAAAAAAGGAGCGTAGTTTCAAGTAAAATATTGCTGTTGGTAGCATAATTTTAGAAATTTCTAAGAAACTCACGTTGCAATTTTATTGCAATGCGTGTAAGCTCCAATGGCCAGGGGAGGGACAAATTCAAGTTTTTAACGGGGATACGGACTCACTATTGTTAAAGGGAAAGTATGAAGTTACTATTGTTGATTGTATTCTTTAAAATATTTATGATATCCTGAGAAAGGATCAAAAATATGCTATAAAAGTTAGACCAGACGACTGGTCAGTCAATGGCGAGGAAGTTGAATGAATAAAATTACTTAAATCTGAGTTATACCCGCATTTCACTCTAAAATACAAAGAATATGGTAGTAAGAGTGAATTGTGTTGTGAAGTCAATAGAAAAATAACTGCTTGTAAGAATGAATCATTCAACGTTAAATAATTAATGGAACAGGGTAGGGTTTATATTAGCTCAACCATCTAGAGTGAAATGGTGTATCTCAACGATAATCTGAGAGATGTTCTTGGTTTTAAACGGAAGATAATTGAGGGTAAAAGTGTCGGTACCATCAGTAAGGTGGAACATTTTATTTTGCTAACTATCCACCCGGTTTCTCATGGAGCAATGGTATTTTTTTATGCGTCCTTTGTTGGGAAATCGAGAGTCGCTAATACCAATGTCTCCTTTTTGCGCTTTCTTGTACGAAAAACCACTCACGAAAATATTCACCAATAAATTACAAAGCACTTCCAATATATTTCTTTGAACACTTCGTATTTGGAATTCTATCACTTTACTTCAAGGAGCGAAATGGGTGATCCTTTTTCAATAACAAAAGGTTTTGGTGTGATTACATGTCATTTTCGACCCATTCAGTGTGATGGCTAATAGTAAAAATGCTTTGGTTTATGCTTATACCAATTGCTATGTTACTGCTCTTCGACCATGAACATTTGGTGATAGCATGGACTATCACAGGCGTGGTTCATCAATGTAGGGCTAAGGTCTTGACAATTGGTTTGGTAGCTTGTTTTGCTCGGCACAAACACTGGCTAAAAAATATATTGCTCCGGTTGTCGTGGATTTTGCGTCATCCACACTAGATGATTGGGGCTCTGGGAAGTATTTTAAAGAAATTGTTCCAGAAAATCTTAAGCCTAGCGTGCTATAACTCAGCGAACGATTGAAATCTTATCAAAGCGGAAAAAATTTTAAAGGGTCGAAAAACAACTCATCACTCCGCAGTATCTCCTCAGGTCATAAGCGAAAAATATCCCTCTTGACAAAGAATAAAAAGAAACTAAGAATAAAATTTATTAGATCGATAAAGGATTTCTTTTCTCCCCCCCCCCCATCTCTATATCTTTTTAATGCTAAGAATGTTGATGTGAGAGTAAGACATGGTTATTATGAACAGTTTTATCTGCAACAAACGCTCTCTAAAAGCGTTCATTGTTAAGTTTGTTTCAGTGAAGACTATTTCATACATTTGACCTCCACATTTATAAATTTGTATGTGGTTGTCAAAAAATCTACCAATGAAAAACCAAGCATCACCAAGCGGTTATCCTATCAAAATTGTGTACTACTAAATTGGTTTAGACAAATGAGTGTCTACATAAATGCAACGTTGGTGAGGACAAGAAATAATCTATTAAACTATGCAAGTTACATACAATTCATGCTAATGACTCCTAAGTCCTATAAGAAATCGAGAGTTTTAATTATTGGATATCAATTTACAACGAACACTGAAACTACCAATATACTTAGAGAGGTGACAACTAGTAAGTTACACTTGGTTGGGGGAAAAATCATGAAATATTTTATACAGCTAAATGAGTGCCTCCCAATATTAAGATTGATATAATGCTACAATTTGTACCTTCCAATTTTATTTTACGAATTGCACTTGAAGCAACAGTATCTCTAACTTCGGCAATACTTCATGTACTAACAAAACAGATCTTGAGTTCAGTTGCTTTTGCAATTGAAAAATTAAGGGCTAGAGGAAATAATATCGAACTTTTCGTTCCTCATACAATCACGAATCATCGACTTATTGCAATGGGTTCGCGTACCTATACCGACTCTTCATTTATCAATGGCGAAATCCATCGAAACTTGCTTTGGCTAACGTAAAAAGTTCTATTATAATTGGATGATGGACAAATACCAAAAATAAATGTGAAATGTTTGGTCTTTCATCTATTTTGTGTAAGGTAAATGGAATTACACTCTACAATTTGTCCTTTGATAAATCCCATGTGCCCCAATATGAAATGACAGTGCAATCCCTAGATCGAGATTTGCAACTACTTGAAAATGGTGTAAATGATGCAATGTTTGAAAAACTCATGGTATCATTGTACTGCATTTGTCTGGTACTTAAGATGTCCAAGCAAACACAGTACGTTTAGAACACACCTTTGCCAAACCGTTGGAGTAGAGAATAGCAATAATCGTGCTACTTCAATTTCAAACGTATTGAGAAAACATCCCTGATGGCAATGTTCTATTAGAATAGGCACCATGGACACAAATCAAATAATTGATGTATTCAACTTGGATCCGTACATGTCCAAATACAAATCGCATCGCATACCCTTCGATTTCTTCGAACATATTCAAAGTGTTAACAACACCATTATTATTAATGATAGTAGACCAATAACTGTTAAGACGAGATGTCGGCTATGCATTTTTCAAACCACAAAGTATATTGAATTGTTTCATCCTCTTGGGCTGACGTATTCATTCTGCACACCTCACATCAAAGACTTTTTTGAACAAATTGGACAATCTATTTTGCAAAATTAGAAGCGTGTATAAGATTTATCGACCGAAAGTTGCGATTTGCACACACTATTACATTTAAATTTTCGATATCATTGGTATATTTACTGTGAGTTAAGCAACACTATTTAGACAATGCTCAATTGAATGACTTTCAAGTTAAAAATACCCTTTCTAACCTATATCGTATAAATTCCAGTGCCCTATAAGCAATATGCATTAGAAATGTTTGTGAATTTGTTTATTAATTTGTTTATTAATTTCTGTACATAAAGTGGCTTTTTTCTCCTTTTTAGATTTCTTCTTCCACGAATATGTAATAATCGGTAAAGAGAAATGGCGGCAGCTCGTTCAGATCCGGCTTGCATTCATCTTGGCATGCAAAGTCAGGGTTAAATATTTTACAATGTAATGCAACTTCTCTCATATTGTATCTCCCTGTAAAGTCAATAGTGCGACTTTAATTCACGTTATAAAGGTCACGTGTCTCAATTTGCTAATTTGAAGAAATTTCACAGACAATAATCTCATTTGAAGAATCACTTTCTGTTACAGCCGAAGAAGAATGAATAGGCTTATAATCATAGTAGCCAGTATCCTCACAGCGATGTCGTTAAAAAAACGACTCTCTGATTATTCTAGTTGTTGAAGCGTAGACCTGATTCTTCTTCCCAAAACAATTCAAAACCACGACGATACCAGTCTTGTAAAACTGAACTGATATTACGGTTAGGATTCTTTCCAATCATGCCAGAATAGGTATTTTCTTATTTACCACATTTATCATCGTGACATTTGGCGCTTAGGTATACTATAGAGTGAGAGTCACAAACCTCTTCAAGACAAAAATTACGGTCTTTAAATTGTACTGCATATCCTATATGCAATTTACATGGATTATATCGTCTACAATTTTCATCATACTCGTCAACAAAATTACAATTTTCACAAGATGACCAACTGCCCCAAGTATAATGCATAGTGGACATATATAAAAGATTTTTCAGTGCTGACTGTCTCACTTCCAAAAAGCGATCGATAAAGTGAATGTCTTCTAGGAGAGGAGTAATCACCTGATTACGTCACATATCAAATCAGATAAAATTACTTAGACATGGTGTTTCTAAATGCGGAAGTTTTTTGTGTTTGAAACTAGGTAATGTTCAAAAGCACATCCATAATATCATTTTGTTTTTTTTCGACTTGTTTGTCAATAAAATGAGTAGATTCATCTAGCCACGACGTAAAAGTTGCATACAATAGTTCAAAGATGGAGACATATTTTTCATTATATCATTAAGCATTCTTTTAAAGAGTATTTTCCTTTGAATAGATAACTCCTGAAAATCCTCATTTAGAATCAAACATTTTTTTCCAAACTCACTATTTTGTGTGTAATTTTTGTTTCTCAAATCTGATCATTCTAATCTTGACGATCTCAGTGCCCATTATAGACATACAAAGAATGAATATTTCGCTAGTAAGATATTCAACAAAAAATCGTACCAAACTCACTCCTTTTTATATATTTATTCAGATCATTGTCTTTAATATATTTAACCAATGCATTTAATCCGTCTTGTAATCTTTGTATATGCATTATATTCCCTTTCGCTGCAAAACACAACTGTTCTTCCAACTTGAATTTGGTCAATGATTTTTACATATCTTGCAAACATCTCGTCCTATTTTAGGGTTAACCGACAACCACTTATAATTTCTACTGCCACGTCAGCTCCTCTCAGTTTGATTTGGGCATTACTAGGATCTTCAATTTCCAATAGTCTTAAAGCATTCATTACTATAAAATCTGCCTAGACCAATATCCTTGACGATGACACACTGGAATCTTTTCAATACTGAGATAAATGAACCGTAGCTCTAACAAGTCACGTGTCCTCAACCTACAAAACTTGTTTTTGCCGGATTATAAAGGTCGAGCAGAAGTCATACGAAATCACATCATTGTCAGTTACAACTGACGTTTCCACATGACCCCTGAAATTTTTTCCAGCCTGGCCCTCGTAGGTTTTTCAGAGCCGCTTTCAGAAAGCTGAAGAACGGAAGAGTGCCAGGATTAGATGGCATTACTTCTGAGATGCTCAAAACTTCAGTCCGCGACTGCATGACAGTTTGGGTTGAGCTGCTAACTCAGATATGGAGTGACCAGAAAGTGCCCAGTGACTGGACGAAAGGAACCATTACTAAGCTCTTCAAAAAAGGTGATGCGCTTGTTTGTGGCAACTGGAGAGGTATTAACATAATGTCGATACCTAGTAAACTTTTGTCAATGATTATACTACAACCCCTACAGCAGCAACTGGACCAATATCTTCGTGATGAACAACACGGCTTCCGACTTGGAAGATCATGTGCAGACCTAATTTTCACACTGAGAATGCTGGTTGACGACTCAAAGGAATGGAATAAAAAGCTGTATCTTCTTTTCATTGACCTAGAAAAGGCCTTTGACTCGGTTGACCGAGAAATCTTCTGGAAAATCCTCAAATAGTATGGAATACCCCCCAAGATAGTAGAACTGATTATCGCCCTGTACAAAGAAACAGAATGCTGTTTTCGAACAGAAAACGGAGTTACAAGATACTTCAAAATTATGACTGGTGTCAAGCAAGGATGTGTACTATCACCACATTTACTTACAATAGTTATGGACTAAGCACTCAGACAGTCTACGGGCTATGGAGTAAACGTCAACAACAAACAACTCGCAGATCTTGACTTTGCAGATGATATAGTACTACTAGAAGACGCCAAAGATTGATTACAGCTGCTATTTGATGAAATCTCAGAAAAAGCCCGAGAGGTCGGATTGTCGATCAACTTCGACAAATCAAAAAGTATGTCCACATCTGCCCCCCCCCCCTAACTCTTCAATGCTCCGATAAATCTGTTGAACAGGTCCAAGAATTTAAATACTTAGGAAGCTGGATAGAAAATACTGGCGATGTAACATTTGAAATCAAGAGAAGGATTGGACAAGCATCAGGCGCCTTCAACAGACTAACACCAATTTGGAGATGCAACAGATACTCACTTCGTTTAAAATTGCGCCTGTTCAACAGCAATGTGTTGTCTATATTGATGTACGCCAGTGAATGTTGGAAACTCAACCAACAACTTGAGAAACGTATCTTTGGAATCGAAAACATTTGCCTTCGAATGATCCTCAAAATCAGTTGGCATCAGAAAATTACCAATAGGGAAATCCGGCTGAAAACAAACCAGCCCATAGTGACCGAAGTTTTGAAGAAACGAAGATGGACATATTTGGGTCATGTTCTACGCATGCCTGAAGACCGACTGCCCTCAAGAGTGTATCAATGGCATCCTGAAGGAAGACGAAGACGAGGCCGACCAAAACACACACTGCGGAGGCAGTATGATTGGGACCTGAAAAAGGCAAACATTTCCCTCACTCCGCAATGGGAAGATATCACTGCAGCTGCGCAGCTTCGTGATGAATGGAGAGACTTTGTCGACGCCCTATGCGCCACCGATGGCTCAGGAGGATCTAAGGTCTAACCTTAGACCTTATCCTCCTTCTCTTTTAGACCTTAGGTCTAAGGTAACATAACAAACAAAGAAATCTTGAGCAAAACATTTAGTAAACAAACAATCCTTGTAACATAACAAACACCCGCATCTTGAGAAAAATACCCTCTTTTACGTTATAAGCACTAGCGTCTCAAAGAATCTCTAAAAAAAAGGTCAGGATCAGGATTCGAAGGGATATGGCGTGCTCGTATTTGTTGACACTATACTAAAGTTATCTGTATTTGTTTTCGTAAACATTTCCAGTATCTGATGTGAGGCATAATGATGGAGATGCAGCTTTGAGTGTATAGGAAGGTGGGAAGATCAGGTTGACTTAAAGCTTTTCACTTGAAGTTAACGAGTAGATATGAAGACACTGTTTATACCCACGTAATCGAAAAAGCATATCTGAATTATCTTAGGGACACCTTAGGGCGCAGAATTGAAAATTTCGTTTTTTGGGAGGATTCATGAGTAACATTTCTACGATTAAAGCTCCAATACGACTTATAATTCATGTACGGTGAGCAGCAGGTTAGATCAAAAGAAACCTTTTGCTTTTGGGCAGTCAAAATCAAGTGTCTGTATAGATTCGACTTATATTAAAAAATTCACACATTCACATATTTTTGGGTTGGGGGGGGGGGCAGAAAGACAACCGAACATTGAATTACGATCAAGGAAAATACTAAAACTGTATCAGGAATGTGCGTCTAGGTTATGAAGATAACACATTTGTTGTTTCTCAGGAAGATACTTAGTATTTGAAATGAAATGTTAAAAACTCTAGTGCCTTTGAATAGTATATTGCATAGGTAAGTAGTTTTAGTTTGTTCAGTAGTTTTTAGTTGTTTTTTTTTTTGTTGTGTTAAAATTATGGTAAGTTAAATTAACAGCCCAAAACTAAAATTGTTTTTGGATGGTGCAAAGAACACACTGGCCTTTATAAGGCTTAGGGGCGTTTAATTAACTTCTGTTTAAGTTCGACTTGATTATTCAATATGATTTGTATTCCTTTTAGGTCCTGGTCATTTATTGATCATTATTTTAACTAAACAATAATAACTATTTTATGATTATAGCCTTACGATAAAAAACTTTTTGGGAATAAAACTTTGTTCATTAATAATTGAAAAATGACAAATTTTATCCCTATATTGTTAATCATGCTCATACATGTAAGCAAAGCCAAAGACAAATTCACAAAAAGTGTATTTTTCTTTCTAGAGGAAAGAGTAAAGGGCATCGGAAACTATTGCTTAGGAATAGGACCGATTCTTTTCTTAAGTTTTCACAAAAGTTGCTATGGTGCTAAGCTTCATTCCTGTCCATAAATATCGCATGACAAGCTCTTGTGTTAAGATTAAATAAAATAAATTCAACTCACTCTACTATTGAGGAGATCTTGAACCCGCATCTTTGCATCTTGTCCAGCTTTGTTGCGAACAAGTAAACAAATAAATTTAATGTCTGGACATGTTCTCAGTAATTTTTCCAGTAAAATTTTACCAAGGAATCCGGTAGCTCCCGTGATGAAAATACTACGACCAGAATAAAAATCAACTACTTCTGATTGACATGGCATCTAGAAAAAAATGACGCATTAATTCGTGATATTTGTATTATAAAATGCTCATCTGATGACTTTGATTCTTTTTTTCTGGAATCGTACAACACATTCTCTATCTGCCAAAATTCCTAACATCCCATGAGTCAAGTAATGCGAAATTCTAACGGCTGACATAGTTACCTAAAATGCACACACAGATTTACAAAAACAAATCAGCTGTGAGAATTGTGATATACTAGACCAAGAATTTCGAACATGAAATCTATTTTGCGTTAACTTGATATTTGCCAAATAATAATTCTGCATTACTTATATATATTACTGTTCAAAGTTCATACTTGTCTGTCTCCCTCAGCCCCTTCGGCCGAATAAGCCTCACATAAGATAATTACAGATTGTAAAATGGTTTTATCCCGCTCTAAAATCTTTCTTGAATTCTGGATGTGTTTTCTTCCACTGGTTAAACTATTTTTATTAAACTCCAACAAGTTTATGTAAGTTTGTTATACTAAATGAGCTTTTTAACAAGGCTTTGACTTAATCTTAGACTGTTTGTTAGCAAAATTTTTTGAATTTTGAACAATAATCGATATTTCTTTTTAAATGCCAAATTTGACGTGTAAAAATTTGACATGTCACTCTGTGGAAATTTAAAGTCCAGGAAAAGTGGGAATAGGGCGAATTTAACTTCCTTGAAATTTAAAGATCTTGAGTTATCACTAAGTGAAAAAATGCCTTGGTGTTTAAAAAATCATGAAATAACTTGAGTTTCCAAATATATAAAGGATTTGTCTTGCAGAATTGTGGGATTTTTAAGTCTTATAAACGTCTGCTTAAAAAAGAAGTTATATTTGGTAAAAAAAAAAAGACTTAGACTTGTCAAAACGTTATAATTATACGTACAAGAAGCTGGAAACTGTGTAAACATTGAATTTTTTAAATTCAAAGTGTTTAGTTGTCAGCAGTCAATTAGGGTTTTGTTCTGTCATCACTTATGGATTATTTTGATGGACTATGTCTTAAGGTGTAAAAAGCCCATGGAGAACAATTTAACGAGCACAATAATTTAGGTCAATTTTAAAAGGATTTGGGAGTTCAGGGTGCAGTGGCAGGTCTGAAAATTAATGTTTATAGTTTGAAAAAGACTAAGTCGCTAAAACTCGGACAGACTGGGAGTAAAGATGAAGAGGCCATACTAGATAATGAGAAGATTGGATCAAGTGGACAGCGTCAATTGACTACAGAGTATTATTATTAGAGATTTGGAGTGCAGTAAAGATGTTAAAAATAGAATAGCCGAGACCCAGTGTATTTTCCCAAATGAAAACTTTTTAAAAAAAAAAAGGAAGATAAGTCTATGAACTAAGAATAAAATATTGGAATCTTCAGTGATGTGAAGTGTGTTAGTGTGATTTGGAGTGTGGGTGCTCTGAAAGGCGATTTCGTTAAAAAAAATCCCGTTCACACAGGTGTCAAGAGTCTCAGTCCCGGGCGTAATAATAGTCCAATTTGGATTAACTCACCAATAGCTAAAGCCCAGGTTTCATCCAATTACATCGAAGATTACTGGCAAGAAATTTGACAATAACTGGAGGATGAGCAAGAAGTACAGATATGGAACGGCATAAGATTTGTTCTTTTTTTAATCTAATTGTGCATATGGAGAAGAGAAAGTTTCTTTATGAGAAGACAGAGATATATAACAAGACTACTTTGATGGAGCAAAATGCATGGGAGGTGATGCTTGGGATATCCAGGCCTTTATTAGCTGCATTTTCAAATACTGCTTGGAATGCTTGCCAAGTAAAGCCAAGGAAGACAGTTTCAGGAAAAGGCAAATCTGGTATAACTCTTTTTAAGAATTGTATAGAGATGATATCATTTCCCTTGTTGATAGATTCCAGTTAAATTTCTTGCCATTAATATCCTATTTAATTGGTTAAAACCTAGTCTTAGGTTTTAGCCCACCCTTCGTTTTCTAGGGATTTTACCTAAAGATCAATTCTTGGGTGGGATATGGCCCATCATGATGGAGTTTTCAATTTGAATTTATAAAAAACGATTTGGCATAAAAATTAAGCTTTTAAATTGGCACTTAATATCTCTTGATGATATTCCTGTGCCCACCAAACGCTCGCTGAAATGACACAGAAATTTCTATTTTGGGTGGTATGTGACAATTATGATAGCATTGTCAATTTGTATTTCCACAAAAGGATTGAATAATGAATTTAACTTTCAAATGAACCCCTAAACAACTCTCTATAGCTTAATGTTGCACTAGCTTTCTCATTTTATTAGTAGACGATTTATTAATAAAACTAAGGGAGCCGGGAGGGAGAACATAGAAAAAGGGGAAAGGTAAACACAGGAAAAGGGTTGTCAACCTTGGAGATTAGTAACTTCTTATTCTTCTCATCCTTACCATTCTAGAGATTACACCCGATGTGCACTTTTTGGGTATCATATGGCTTTTTATGATGGCATTATCTATTCAAATTTACACAAATTATTAGATTAAAAAAGTGGCTTTTAAATGAACCCTTAAATAGCTCTTTAATATGTTCCAGTGCCCCACTAGTCGCGAAGAAAAAAAAAGAAACAGAAAAAGAGGATACGCCAGTGCTACCCTTGCAAAATGGGGATTTTTCCTGTGGTTCAATGTGGGGTGCTTTAGCTGTCGTGAGTAGGTCCTTCGACACTGACAATTTTAACGGTGTGCTATTCTTATGGATTTGACATCACCTTGGGGGCATTTTAGAGTAACCCCAATTTTAAAAACGTACTATTAACCTTTTGTTTACTATGGATCGTTGTTCACTCTTTATTAGTAGTAGTTCTCGCTTTAAACCTTTTACCAGTCCGTAATATCGCTTCAACTAAATATCAGTGATTTCAACTCTGAGAAGGCTGTGGTTTAATCTATAACATAATAAAACCCTTACTACCATCGCTACGACACTACAGACATGTGAATTATTCAATTTGGTAAAATTCACCAAAAAGTGGTGCTTTTCAGGCAAAATATTTTTTACATTCCTTCTTCTCCCACTTCGCTCCAACTAAATATCAGTGATTTCAACTCTGAGAAGGCTGTGGTTTAATCTATAACATAATTTGCTCATTTAACGGTAAAACCCTTACTACCATCGCTACGACACTACAGACATGTGAATTATTCAATTTGGTAAAATTCACCAAAAAGTGGTGCTTTTCAGGCAAAATATTTTTTACATTCCTTCTTCTCCCACTTCGCTCACACTATTTTCAGAAGGTTTTATTTTCCAAGAAGATGGGGATTTCGTTTGGGCTTGATAAATCCTCATTAATTAGATTTTTTGCTCTGAGTAAAAAATGTGTAGTCATTCCTTCGCCAAAGGAATATAACTTCCTATGGCGAAGGAATGCCAGAGGAAGCTGAGCTTCCCATATTCAGCTTCAAGGAAGCTGAATTGCAATGATCACTGACGCAGTTACAGTTTTCTTTTCTTTTTCAATGAAATTGGCTTGGGGAAGAAACGATGTAATCGGCCTGATAGGGTATTCTTAATCTCGATGCAAACAAAAATCTTTGGCAGAAACGATCAGCCCTCCCTTAGTCCTGTTGGTGCTTGATTCACTACTGTCTTATGCTAATACCTTCATCCGCCTTCATTAGTTAAAGTTACAACAGGAAGCGTTACCTATTTCTACTGATAATTTTCTTTTTTATGTAAAAGTTGACGAGACAACATTTTTGATAGAAGCAATAGCTCATGAAAACATCTGTTTGTCATCGTTATTACTTTTTGACCTTAAAAATTCCGTGTAGCCTACAGTGTGAAAGAGATATCGAATACATCAGCCTTTGTCTCAGAATCTGCAAGGTTTAAGAATTTATTAATAGATTAGTACACGTCGGGTTTTTTTTTTCACATGCCATAGTGATAATTGAAAAGTATTCTCATAGCCCGAAAGCAAAACAAATTCCCAGCAAGAAGTTCAAGCTGTAATTCAGTTTGAACTTAAAGAACTTAAATGAGAAGTGTTGACAGTGTTGCGTTTAATAAATGATTAAAGAAGATACCCCTAGTGATTTCTGAAATATAACCAGTCGACTGCAGTGGGGCTAAAAAAACGCCTCTACAGATATACCGATGATCTGCTTTATGTTCTTTAAACTAAATATTTCTGACTTTGCCAATTGCACATATATGGCCGTAACGGGGTTTAATTGTCAGAACATGTTTTATCCGTATTTCACCTGGACATGCTGTATATTGTTGAACTTAAAGTCTTGCAAGAACTTTTAAATCTGACCTGGGTCAAAACTCTTCACAACAATTTTTTATCCCAATTCCCAAATTTGACGATAGAAATGTGTTCTACTTGTTTTGAATGACAATCTTTCCAGGATTATTGATGGAATGATTCTAAGTGATTGTATGGTAATCATCAAAAGTTACACAGATGACATTAGAACAAGAGATAAGGCTTCTCTAGTGCCTCTGATGGCACAAAAGGGGTCAACATTTGTTGACGTTTCAGTTTCTTGGTCTTTTTTAAGCTAGAAATCGCAAACAAATCGCCCCACCTTATTACAACTGGATTTCAAACTCCATATTTTCGAGCAGAGATTGCTGAGCTACTTCAAATAATAGGTTGTAGCTTGAACGTCTAAAATTACAGACAGTAGATACGTAGACAGTAGACAGTAGATACGCATATATTTTTAACATATAGACTGGATTTGCGTCGAAGCTAATGTTCAAGTGTTTTGGAAGTTCTTGATCACAATTAAATAAAAAAAAACAAGTTTTTTTTTTACCTGAAAGTAAGGAGCGACATTAAAACTTAAAACGAACAGAAATTACTTCGTATATGAAAGGGGCTGCTTCCTCATTAATGCCTCGCTCTTTACGCTAAAGTTTGACTCTTTCTCTTAACTCTGCTTTTTAAAACAGTAAAAAACTTTAGCGTAAAGAGGGGGGCGTTGATGAGGAAGCAGCCCCTTTCATATACGAAGTAATTTCTGTTCATTTTAAGTTTTAATGTCGCTCCTTACTTTCAGCTAAAAAAAACTTGTTTTTTTTTTATTTAATTTCTGGACGTTTTTGAATTAATATATGTTTTAATCTTGGCTCTCCACCCATAAATAATTAAAACAAAATTTGCATATTAATTAATTGCAATTAATCGGAAGATTTTGAGGAAAAAGAAGCGAAGGAAGAGGCCTAGTAGCCCTCCAAGTTTTCGATTACTGAAAAAAGGAACTAGAACTTATAATTTTTTACAAACGTTTTCATTGGTAAAAAATATACATAACTTACGAAAACTTACGTAACGAACTTCTATATTCGTATGTTTTTATTGCGTATATGAGGGGGTTCAACCCTCGGCGATACCTCCCTCTTTACACTAAAGCTTAGATTGTGACCCCATTCTTTAAGAATGACCTCTGAATCACAAAGGCCGTAGAATAAATAGTTGAAATTACTAAAAATACTTTAGCGGAAAGAGTGAGGTATAACGAGGAGGTAAACCCCTCATATGTGTAATAATTTTTGTTCGTTTTAAGTTTTAATGCTGCTCCATACTTTCAGTAGGCAAAACTTTTCATATTTATTTTTTCCCTTGTTTTTTCAAATAAAGCTAGAAAATCCTGTGCCCCCTTCATTGAAATTCTCTTTAACCATGAGAAGTCTCTCCATGGAAATATACTCCCACGTAACCCCACCCCCCTCAACTCTCCCCCGTAAACCAAAAAAATACCCCTAAAAACGTCTGTACACTTCCCAGTAACCATTACTATATGTAAACACAGGTCAAAGTTTTCAACTTGCAGCCCCTCCCACGGGGACTGCGGGGGAGTAAGTCGCCCCTTAAGACATAGATATTAGGTTTTTCGCCTATGGTGAATAAAATGGCTATCTCAGAATTTTGATTTGGTGACTATGGGGAAAAATGAGCATGGGACGGGGCCTAGGTCCCCTCCAATTTTTTTGGTCACTTAAAAAGGTCACTAGAACTTTTAATTTCCGTTAGAATGAGCCCTCTCGCAAGATTCTAGGACCACTCAGTCGATACGATCACCCCTGGAAAAAAAAACAAAAAAAAAAGAGAGAAAGAAAACAAATAAACACGCATCCGTGATCTGTCTTCTGGCAAAAAATGCGAAATTCCACATTTTTGTAGGTAGGAGCTTGAAACTTCTACAATAAGGTTCTCTGATACGCTGAATCTGATGGTGTGATTTTCGTTAAGATTGTATGATTTTATTGGGTGTTTCTCCCTATTTTCTAAACTGAGACAAATTTTCTCAGGCTCGTAACTTTTGATGGGTAACTTTTTAACTGATCTTGATGAAACTTGTAAATTTAAATTAATCATTAAAATGCGATTCTTTTGATCTAACTATTGGTATCAAAATTCCATTTTTTAGAGTTTCGGTTACTATTGAGCCGGGTCGCTCCTTACTACAGTTCGTTACCACGAACTGTTTGATAAAGCTTTATTTATGCAGAAGTCAAATTAAAGCAATGAGTAATTTCTAGTTTAAGGTTTTTTGACCTTATGGTCACATGTCAAAGGCTAACTAAAAAAAGGAAAAAAAATCGAATGAAAGTTTTACTTTATACCTGCACGAGACACATTAATAACTCAATTGAAAATACCCTGACTGGTGACATCTCCGCATATGTCGGAGATTATACAAAACTAACCCTTTGCTTGCCAAGAAAAAAAAACAGAAAAAAAACAACAAGCCAACGCATTAGAAACAAGAATGTACTAAGAGTACATTACTCGTCTTAGGACGAGAAAATACCCTAAAGGATATAATGCTTCAACTGCATTTAAATATTATATTTGTTTTTCTGCTTCCATTTATACACTAGTCTCTTATGATCCTACCAAAATGCATAAACAGCATTATCATTATAATTATGTCTAAAAGAGGCTATAAAACAACAATTTTCGGATATTTTCAATTTTCTATATAGAAATCTCATTATTCCATGTATTTAGTACTGTGTAAAACTATAAACAATTTTTCACTTTTAAGTTGTCAAAAAGTTATTCTCTTCTCGTTGTTTTAAATTAATTTTGGAAGGTTTTTTGTTGCCAAAACTTCAAGTTTTTCAACATTTCCCATTTCAATATCAATTTTTTTTTCAACATTCCGAAACACTTCGGAATGTGTTTTTTTTTAACATTAAAACAACATGTTGAAAACAACTTTCAACATTAAAATTTGAAAGATGAAAATCCCCCTCAATATTCCCTGAAAGCAGTCACAAATACATGTATTAGCAGTTGCAACCAGTAACAGTCAAAATTGCAAGTTGTCGCAGTTGGAAGCAGTCATAGTTGCAGATGGAACCAGTCTAATTTGCAGCCGCATAGTAGCAATAGTAGTAGTGGCCATGAAAGTTTTAAATTAATACCCTTACCATTTCCCAAGATATTGCAGATAGTTTTTTTTTTTTTATAAAAGAATACAAATAGTTTCTTTTGATTTAGCTCAATAAAGCCCTAACAATTTTCCGAGATTTTGCCTCCATCCCTTAGCTTTCTTAGACATATCAAGGATCAAACACTCCCAAACTTCTTAATGATATGTTCTGCATTTAAAAAATGGAAGAATTATGTATAATTATTTATGATTTATATTCCTTGCCCCGTAGGCTGCAAGATTAGCACCCCAGAGGCTTACCTATAAGAATGAATATTTCGATAAAAATTGCCTTTTAGAATATCTATCAGTGTTAAGGAGAGAATCTAAAAGGGGGAGAGAGGGGATGGCTGCCCATCATTTCTCTTTCCACATACCTCCAAACATGGCTTTAAAATTTTAACTTAACGCCCTTTGTCGTTCCTTAGACATTGCTGTTGAGTCATTTCAAAAGCCCCCTGCAAGTAGCGTGCTTTGATTTTGTTTGATACCGCTCTCGAAATTTTCTTAAAGTTGTATCTTAATGTCCTTAGCTTTTTTGGAGACTTGGAATAAAGCATGTCACCTTTCCCCAAAAATCAGCCTTTTATATAAACATTGGTCCACTGATTTAACTTACAGCACATGTCCCATAGGCTATGGGTGTTAAGTCATAACTTAATGGAGGCAAAGTTATTTGACTTAGCCAACTATTTTGAATGATATGGCTGTTCCAAAATTTTTATCACATATCTTTGGAGGGAAGGCAGCTTTGGAGGAAGAAGATCAGCCCCATACAGTTTGTTTTATTGGGTTCAGCATCCCTCTCCAAAGCTTTGAGGTGCTATGTTATCCCTAAAGGCATAGTTATTTGAGTTATCGACTATTTTGAACAAGATATATATTTCAAATTTTTTTTCAAAATTTTTG
This sequence comes from Artemia franciscana, assembly GCF_032884065.1. Taxonomy (NCBI): domain Eukaryota; kingdom Metazoa; phylum Arthropoda; class Branchiopoda; order Anostraca; family Artemiidae; genus Artemia; species Artemia franciscana. The sequence continues at coordinate 66,639,428 of NC_088863.1, read as the reverse complement.
AAAGGACTATGGCTAAAAAAGCATGGGCGGGTCTTCCAGCCACTTCTCAACATCCCTCCAACAATGTTCTGAAAGTTTCAACTCAAAACTCTCAGCTGTTCTTAAAACATTGCAGATCCTCGATTTTGATCCCCGTATAGATTGATCCTTTGACCGTTTTTTATTCTCGCAGATCCTCGTAACACATGCCCTTTTTTGCCTTTTTTTCCAATAAAGACCCTTAAATGTAAACAATGCAAAATTGCATAATTTATAGCCCGTCCCAAAGACTGGCAGGAGGTGCGACAACCCTAGAGTTATTTGGCGCAGTTATTTAGCATTCAAATTATTTTGAACAAAATGGCTAAATCTAAGTTTTGATCTGATGCATTTGCGGAAAACAGGGTTTGGGGGAGGGAAAGGCCGGCTGGCCTTTGATTACTTCTAACTCATAACAAGGGCACTACAACTTTCTATTTACATATCGAGTTTAACTGACCACCCAATCGATAAGAACCTTATATGTTAAAAGTTGCATACAGTAAGAAACTTGCATAGCTTCCATGCCGTTCCCCAGGTGCTGGGGGGGGGGCTCCGTCCCGAAGCCTCGTTATTTGGACTTTGGACTATTTTGGAAAAAAATTTACTATCCTGAAATTTTGACCGAATGGTTTTGGGGGGAAAAGGGAGTGGGAGGGGGTGGTTCAATGGACTGTTAAAACAGGATCTAGAACTTTTGATTTTGAATCGAATGAGTCCCCTCCAAAGTTTATGCTACCACCCCATTCACTAATACCTTACATGTTAGTAATGGGCAAATTAGACAAGTTACAGCTCTTGTCTCTGGGGCTGGGGAGATTTGTCAATGACTGAGTCACAATTATCGGATTTTGAAACTTCTTGAAAAAAAAGAAGCTTCTTCTTGAAACCCACATGTAACTATGGAGGACACACACATGGGGTGCTACTTAAAGACAATGCAAACGTGGGCTGTTACATAATACTTTAAGAGATTTCATTTTCTTTCAATATGTTTTTCTTCTCTCTCAGGGAACCTTTATAGTCTAAAGATTTTCGGTCCCTTTTTGGATTTGAAAAGCAAAGGGATACCATGGAATGGACCGCAAGACAATAATTTGATGTCCTTCCTAATATTATGATTTAGGGGATACTTTCTACATGATAAGATATTGCACGCAAGGAAAACCCCCTGTTCCCGCTAACTAGAATGATTGAAAGGATTGCGTGTTCCCATATGGATGCAATATTTGCGATACCGGGGGATCGATAACTAGAAATTGCTTAGATTTGATGTGCTCCTGCATGTTAAGTAATGTCTGTTTCTTTATTGGAACTTAAATGAGCTATCAGAGATGAAATAAAAGTGATAAATCATTATGGCTAGAAATATGATCAATATATAGATATATGATCACCTTCATATATGATCAAAAGTCTTTCATTTCCTCTTTACTACAGATAATTTAGCATTTACATTAGAGGCAATCTTTAAGGACCATGCCTATGTGCATAGGCTGCAAGATGTTACATAGCATTGGCCTTAGATAATGCGTAAATTATTACGTTATACAATTTTATCCAAAAAAAAACAAGAGATCTAAACGACGAAGGCTTTTGAACATGCAAGTTTTATTAATGAAAACTAATTTACATGCATCATTTAAACACAGAAAAATGCAATTAAAACGAAAAAAAACGTAAAAAAAAGTTTATGAAGAATAAAATATAAACTAAAAGAACCAGGAATTAAAGAAAGGTGGAACCCTAGCAAACAATTCTAGAGGGAACTTTGTTATTAGAAATAAATTTAAGCCATACTAGAGTTATTTCTAAAAGATATTAATGAAAATCCATTGTTTGTATTGCTCTATTAGACGCAACTACAAGAAAAAGAGGCAGAGTTTTGCATTCAGCTATTTCTGAGAAGTTTTAACAGAAACACTGCATTTCTTATTGCTAAGACTATTCGTATTCACCCTACAGTGACAATATGTGGCTGGCCTACCTTCTAGAGACCAATTGCAGAGGGGAGGGTTGTTATCATATTGATTCATATTAAGAGTTATTTCCTAGAGGTCTTAATAAAAATGCCACCCATTGCTCTAGTAGACGCACTTGCAAGAAAAAGATATATTTTTTTGTATTCGGCTAGTTCTGCGAGATTTTAATGAAAATATCATGTTTTGAACCAAGACGATGCATACTCACACCACCGTGACAATATATGGCTGGTCCACACTAACAAGCAATTCAACAGGGGGAGGTTCGTTATTAGAAATTAATTTAACCCATATTAGAGTTACTTCTGAGAGGTCTTAATGGAAATGTCACGTTTCTTTGAACCAGTACTAAGCATATTCATGCCACCGTGACGATTTGTGGATAGCCCATTCTATCAAGCAATACCAGAGGGGGGATGGTTGTTATTAGATATAAATTAGAACCATATTAACAGTTATTTCCGAGAGGTCTTAATGAAAATGCCTCATTTCACTGACTAGGTGTTAGGTGTCAGTCCTCTCGCCACCGAAAAATTGTTTCAACACCACCCTACCTTAACTTTAAGCTGCACAACATGTTATTCCATGCACTTCATGCCACCGTGGCAATATATGGCTGGCCCCTGGGCAGCTTTAGCACCTCCTCATTTTTCCTAAGACATTTTCTAGATATTTTCTTTTTAACGCTATGATTTAAATCCACAGGTTTGCGTTTTTGCACGCCCCGCTCCCACCGTGATGCCCCATGTCACTTCACACCAACGCGCCACTCTCATTCTGGCCCTCTGATACCCTCTGGTATCCCCTAATCATTCCTATTACATTTGCCAGATATTTGTACGATAAAAATATTATTTAAATCCAATGCTTAATTTTTTCACCACCCAATCCTCCTTGATAAACCATCTTAATTCGCGCTCCTGTGCCACACCACGACTGGCCCTCTGGCATCCTCTAGCAGCCCCTTATCATTCCTAAACACATTTTCCAGATTATCTAAAAAATGATTTAAATCCAATGCTTCGTCTTTTTGCAAGCCACCAACAGCGTGATATACCATGTCAATTAACACTACCATGTAGCACTATCACTGGATCTATGGCACTCTTTGGTACTCCTTCATCATTCTTAAGACATTTCGCGTATATTTTCTTGTTAAAAATCAGGCATCAATTTATGTGGTTTGTTTTCACTAGCCATCCTTGACATGTCACACTACTTCAATTCACACCACCCTGCCATACTATGACTGCCCCTCTAGCACCCTCTAGAACCCCCTTGGTGTTACTAAGACATTTTCCACGCCAGTATCACGCCACCGTACAACACTATGACTGATCCTCTGGCACACTATGGCTCTCCTAATCATTCCTAAGACATTTTTCAGATATCAGAAACAAATTTATATCCAGTTACAGCCCCCTCCCCACTTCTGGCCCCTTGTTGTAACGGTTCCATCTACGATAATGCTGGCTTCAACCCTGGTCAATTAAGTTTGACACGGTTTATTCACTGAATTTTCCTAAGGATTAAAAGGCTTAGCTAGTTGATTATAAAGTTTTAACAGATGAATTAAATTTGACGTGGTTTATTCAGTGAGTTTTCCCAAGGATGAAAAGTTTTAATTCTTTTTATTATAAAGTTTGAACTGATGAATCAAATTTCACGTGGTTTATTCATTGACTTTTCTTAAGGATTATAGGTTTAACTTTGTTTATTATAAAGTTTGAAGAGATGAATTAAATTTTAAACGGTTTATTCCCTGAATTTTTCCAAAGGACTAAAACGCTTAACTCTGTTCATTATAAAATTTGAACAGATGAATTAAATTTTTCGGTTTAGTCAGTGAATATTCCTAAGGACTAACAGCTTTAACTTTTTTGATTATTTAGTTTGAACAAATAAATTAAATTTAGTGTGGTTTATTCATTGAATATCCTAGGGACTAAAATGTTTAACTCTACTGTTTAACTTTAAACTCTAAAAGGTTAACTAAAAGGTTATATTATGAAGTTTGAACAGAAAAATTAAATTTGACGTGGTTTATTCCTTGAATTTTCTTCGGCTAACTCTGTTTATTCCTTGAATTAAAACGGCTAACTCTGTCGAGTATAAAGTTTGAACACATGAATTCAATCTGGTACGGTTTATTCCTTTATTTTCCTAAGGACTAAAAGGTTTAACTCTGAATTGGACACGGTCTATTCCATGGAATTCTTCTAAGTACTAAATTTTTTGAACAGATGAATTGAATTTGACACGGTATATTCATTAAATCTTCCCAAGGACTAACAGGTTTAACTCTGTTGAGTATAAGGTTTCAACTGATGAATTAAATTTAACGTTGTTTATTCAGTGAATTTCCCCAAGAATGAATAGCTTTAACTCGGTTAATTAAAAAGATTGAGCATATGAATTGAATTTCTGAATTTCACATGGTTTATCCTTTGAAGTTTCCTAACGACTAAAAAGATTAACACGGCTGAGTATAAAATTTGAACCGAAGGGTTAAATTTGACATGGTTCATTCATTGAATTTTCCTAAGGACTAAAAGGTTTAACTCTGTTGGTTATAAGGTTTGAAAAGACGAATTAAATTTGTCACAGTTTATTCCTTGAATTTTCTAAGGAATGAAAGGATTAACTCTGTTAAGTAAAAGTTTGAACTGATTAATTAAATTTCTTTGTGGTTTATTTAAGAAATTTTCCCCAAGAATGAATAGATTTAACTCTGTTGATTACAAAGTTCGAAGAGATAAATAAAATTTGACACGGCTTATTTCTTGATTTTTCCTAAAGATTAAACCTATTTAACTCTGTTGAGTATAGATTTTTGAACTGGTGAATTATATTCGATCAGGTCTATTCAGCAGATTTTTGCAAGTATGAATAGTTTTAGCTCTGTTGATTACAGAGCTTGAACAGATGAACTAAATACCATCTGTGAGCCCGGTAACAGTATCCATATCCGAAAATTCCTGTTCTTGTATCTCTGAGTTTTCAAAAAAGCATTCTAAACGTTGGCGGTGCTAGCGTACCCAAGAAAAAATAATGGAAACATATGAAAGTATTGCAATTGGTCATTTCTTATTGAAATAATAACACATACTATGTTAGATGTTATTAATATCATCAAAAATTTTAATGTTTTGAATCCTTTCCATAAAATTATTCATCATATTTTCTCTTGACATAGTACTTATACCATTTTGGTCTCTACACTGCTCTTGACATGGTTTCAGACATAGGCTGAATATGAGTTTTGTCCTTGGTATTATCGGATTTATTGTCTGTATCCCTTGTTAAAATATCGATGGTAGTAGTAATGTTTGCTGGCGCTTTGGTTTTCATCGATTCATCTTTATATTGCTTCGTGATAATATTTGCCAATGCTCCTTTTTATTTTTCCTTCAATTTTACCGTCTAGTGCTACATTGTTTTTATATAGTTCGCGGTTATGGCACATAAACAATGTATGTATTATAACACTGGTAAAAGAGTATGCCTTTCTTTTTTTGACCTTCCTTTGAATGCTCATACTCGAAAGACGGCGATGTTTTATTAAAAGCTAAGGTAATGCCCGCTGAATGAGGAAGAAAGTGCCCCTCTTTCTCAACTAATAGTTTTAGGCTTGCATTCTCTTAGAGTGGTACCATCTCTGGATATCTCACTCTTCCATATCCACCTCCATAAGAATTGAATTTTTTCGATACTCTTAATGGATCGAATCTCTCAATGTCATGGCAATGCACGCATACATTCCCATTACCTATATTAAAGATAGCGTCGTCAGAGGAATCCTATAGCGTTGCCTCTGATTTGAGAGTAACGAATAGGTCAAACATGTCCCAGTATTAGTGTAAGTAAGAAGTAACTAGGGTTAACAGCAATCGAAACTTTAAATAATGGATGCATTTTCAACTTAAAATTTTCTAACTCTCTCTTTTGATAAATTTAGAATTATGTCTGAGGGGTATGCATTTTGTGTAATATTCCACATTATATTCAAATACTTAGAAGCATAAAGGTGGAGACGCGGCGGGGTTGGATCAAAGCGGTGCTTGGAAAATTCTCAAGAAGAGGAAGTACAAGTGCTACCTTATTTACCGAAACTTTAATAGGAATATTTTTCCTTTTCTTGTTATGTACGTTTTTCATGTTTTTTATCCATCATCCTCTTTCCCAGAAGTCCTCACACCTTGCCCCATTTTTCACGCCTGTAGTAAAAGACAACAATGTCAAAATGTGTTTAAAAAAACTGTAATAATGATGAGCTAATAGTTGATTTTTAATATTTCTGAACTTCTCCTCTCCCTCCTTAATAAACTCTAGTGGCCAGAACGCTTAGGAATGACTACTGATCTAGGAACATTGTTATGCAAGTCTTTAAGTTGAATATAAATAGATCAAACTGTAAGTTAGCTGCGACTCGGCTCAGTATTAAAAAAACTAAAACTAAATGTTCATAATCAACAGATACTTCAAAAGAATCAGCTTATTATTCAGATTCCAAATATAAAAGATTCATCAAGTTTAGCACTACTTATCAAAAGTTATGAGCCTGAGAAAATTAAAGGAATCTTAAAGAAAATAACACCATCAGATTCAGCATACCAGAGAATCCTACTCTAGAAGCTTCAAACTCCTGTTTGCAAAAATTTGGAATTATGCTATTTTTGCCAGAAGCGTGTTTATTTAGTGATGCGTGTTTATTTGTTGTTTTTTTTTCAGAGAGGATTTTATCGAAATAATGGTACTGGAAGATCGGGAGATGGTGCATTCAAACGGAAATTAAAAGGTGTAGTGCACTTTTTATGTGATTAAACAGATTAGAAGGCAGCTGGGATCCCTCCAATACCAATTTATTTACCAAGATTATTTGATCATAATTTTTAGATTGTTATTGTTTTCGGTATATTTGAAAGATCAAATAACAATGTCTTTAGGTGAATTATGAAATTCGCCCATTGTTTCTGTATAGTATTTGTTATCGGGAAGTATACAGACATTTCTCGGTGAGGGATATGCTTGAGGTAGATTTCTATAGGGAGCATCTTCCTTGGGGAGGACATTTCTGGGGGCTGAATATTCCAGGGAAAATGCTACACTGGGGGAATATGACATATTTACTATAAGAAATTCTTTTTAATTGTTTTACATTATCTTTGCTAAATTTTTCATGTGAAAATGCTCTGGGGGAATTATCAAGAGGCTTTTTCGCCTGTTTTCAGTTCCGGGAAATAATAAAAGAGGAATTCCTGGAGTTATCGAGAAACCGATTTTAAATGTCCTATCCAAATGAAAGAATACGTAGAAAAGTTTTCAAGCTGACTCGGCCGCAAACAATTTTACAGGGAGGGGGATTCTCATCGAGCATTAAACTGTCTGGAGGGAATTTGACGGGAAAGGGGCGTGTACTTTACGTTGGATAAAAGTTCTACTGAACAGTTTTCCGTGGGGGGGGGGGTATATTTCACAGAGGGTGAGCAAGATTTACCGGCATTAGCCTACTTTAAAAACCAACATAAATTATTCCATATATGTAGGATTGCCCCTTCCTCAATATCTTGCTCTTTACGTTAAAGTTCGACTTCTAGTCAAAATTTTTAAAGAGCGTCTGCTGAAACAAAGGGGCCACTTAATTAGAATGGGAAGCTCTTTTAAGGTGCTAACAGCTTTAGTGTAGAGTAAGGTATTGAACAGGGGGTAACCCTTCATATAGGCATAAATCTGCCAAAATTAATATGGAAATTCTGTCTTAATTTGTCATGTACAGTAAGCCAAATTCGAACCTACATTACGAAGAGAAATTATTCCATATATGAAAGGGGTTTTCCCTGCTCAACTCCTCGCTCTTGACGCTAAATTTCTTATTCTTTTAAAAAGCAAAGTTGTGACAAAGAGTCAAACTTTAGTGTAAAGAGTGAGGGCTTGATGGACAGCTTCTTTCATATACAGAATAGCTTCTGTTTGTTTTCAGTTTTAATATCGATCCTTACTTTCAGTTTAAAAAACTTTTTTTATTATTTAATGGCTTTAAAGGAGGAGAGTAGTAGCCTCCCTTACATTTAACAGAGCTTTGAACCAAACAATTAGTAGTAAGAAACTGCAAGTGAAAAGTAACCCTTGTCAAAGGAACAAAGTTTTGGTTAAAATAACTTTGGTCCGAGTTTTAAATTTTGAAACTCTAAGAAACGAACCTAGAAACGAAATTATTTATCATTTATGTTAATTCTAAATGTATAAAAAAAATAATTACAAAGTCGCTGCTTGTGGAATTAGCACACTACGATTTGTATAGACTTTGAAATTAATATTTGACCATAACCTAAAAAAAAATACGATATTGATGGAAATCATTTTATACAAATTTCCGCAATCGTGATAATTCTCCAGCCATATTTGATAAAATATGAAATATAGGCCTATTAGTTTTATAGAGTGTTGATTATAGTTGTAATCGTCTGTTGTCATTGGTGTTAGATTATCAAAATATTCTTCATTTGAATGCATACTTAAGCATCTTTTGTATTTTTAAAGTGACAAACAAGATAAAACCCACAAGAGTTAGTATTAGTGTAGCATTTAGGCCCGCACAAATTCTCGGCTCGTCGAGTAAAAATGCTAAAAAATACTGAAGTTGTATTTGTTTAGTCTTCTAGGCTATTTAGCTGATTTTAGAAGCATTTCTTAAAGCTTCATTTACACTTTTAAACCCCATTCAGACATTGAAAAATGCCTTTTGTCTAGAATAAAGCATATCTTTGTAGCCAGAGTTAAGAGGCATATCAGGCAGCACTTTCATCTTTTTTTCGACTTAGAGACAAAGAGTCTCGGAAGCGGTGATTATGTTTAGAAAAAGCGTCGAGTTGGGAATTAAATGGAATGACGAATTAAATATTTATTTGTTCTTATTTTATTTCTATCCAGAAAGAGCCTGTTAAATTATGGAAGGTTCTTTATTTCTGTAACAAATTTACCAGATTTTTATGGGCGGGAGCGGGAAACGCTAACAATGCGAAAACTTTGGGCAAACAACGTTAAAGACCAAAAAATATTCTCAGGATTAAAAATGGTAAACTACTCACTTTTAAATAAAATGTTGAATTTCAGTAAATTAAATTATCCAGTTTTTTGTCCTTATAGTTTTAAGTTTTGAATCGCTACCATAAGTTAAGACTGATCGGTTGAACAATCTAAATACCCGGTAAAGGAGAGAGCAATAAAGCTATAGATTAGACTGTCTCTCAAGGCTAAGGTCATTTGAATGTAAAATATTTAATGATAATAATGACAACATTAAATAGAAAACTAAGTTTGATTTAAACAGCTTTATGAAGATTCAGATGCCAATTTTTATGCAACCGTTGAAATCTTCAAGTGAAATGCAACTGAACAAATTCAACGAAGCACACTAGCACTTATAATTTTGGTGCTTTCAGAGTTCAGTAAGGAGTTTCAATTATAAAATTGTGTCTTAAAATTAGTTTTATTTCATTAAAACTTACTGAGCTGCAATTCATTCCTCTTACAAAGAGAAAATTTTCTACCAATACCGCGTTTAACAGAGCAGAATTTTTTTTCTTATTCTACAATAAACCACAATCATAGGCAGAGCAATAGCACTGACTAAGTAAAGAGCGATATGGGCACAATGTATTTTTTTTTTTTGGTTTTAGACTAGAGCACTTCGTATCGAACAGTTTGTCGTAAAACTTCGAAAATTGCACATTCGATTGAAGATTGAAAGGGCTAGTGCCCTTTTAATAGTCAAAAATACTTAGAGGGGAATAACCCCCTCCCACACCCATTACTGAGTTAGCCATTTTGTTCAAAGTATTTTAAAGGCCCAAAAATTATGTCTTTGAGGATAACAACCCTTCCCCCAGCCATCAGGAGAAGGGTCGCAAGTTAAGCCCTTGGGAAATATAGGTTTATATAGAAAGACTGATCATACGAACTTCGGAGAATCAGCAGTTCTAGTTCCCTTTTAAGACTAAGATCAATCGCAGGGTGGATACCCCCCATCACACACCTCGTGTTTTCCGGAAATCTATCTGATAGAAATTTTGAGGTCATTTTATGTCGGCGAAACTTCGAGAAAGGCTCATTTGACAGGAAATTGAAAGGCTAGTGCCCTTTTTAATAAGTGAAAGTGATTGGAAGGCAACAAGCCCCCCCCCCCCTCCCAACGCCAATTAATTCCCAAAACAGATCCAATTAAAATCTAGAAAAAGCTATTTTGTTCAGCGTACTTGAAAGGTCTGGACATTATAGATTGAGGATGACACCTCATGGTGTCATCCTCATATGGGGGGCTGAGGGCCCCCCATAGCCCTCAGCGCAAGGGTTGCCGTTTATGTCCCAATGGTGTATAAGGTTTTTTCTGCATAATATGGTCATAATAACGTCGGAACGGACTCATTTGATAGGAAATCAGATGTTCTAGAGTAGTGAAGGGGACAGTATTTTAAAAAGAGCCCTATCCCTTGGAATCCCAGTCCTGACACTTTTTTTTAATATTTCTTCAAGACGAAGGTGTTATTAATTTTTTTCAAGACGTGGGGTTTGTTACAAAATAGGGAATATTTTCTTCAAGACATTGACGTTTTTTGAGACACTTTTTTACGACACGTTTCTCATGACGTTTTAAGACATTTCAAGACATTTCAAGACAATTTTTCCTCCAGACTTTTTTCAAGATGTTTCAAGACGTTTTAAGACATTTTTCTCAAGACATTTTCTTCAAGATTTATTTAGTTTTTACGTAATAGGAAATGTTTACCAAGATGTTTGATGCCCCCACTTGTAACTGAGGAGGGCACACACGTGGGGTGTTACATTATGACGATGTACACGTGGGATGCTAAGTAACTCTTTAAGATGTTTTTTCCTTCAAGGCATTTTCTACTTTTCCCCTGGGAACCTTTATAATCCAAAGAGTTTTGTCCACTTTTGGAATTGACAGAGGTTCTCCCTCCACGGAATGGAGCAACCGACAGCTGGATCAAGAAGGTCTATCTAATATTATAATTTGTGGAATACTTTCTAATGGAAACGTTTCAATGAAGCTATGGATAACATATTCTCTGTCTCTGAAATAATAGAAATGTGGGGAGAAATTCTATTACTGGATGTTGTTTACATTTGACATGCGCCTGCTCGTTTAGTAATACTTCAAATGGTATTTTCAGATAATTCTGGGGATTATTCTTGGCCCATTTTTTAGTAGTAGTCTTTTACTTTATTGGAACTTCAATGTGCTATCAGAGATGAGATAAAATAAAGAGTATCATAGTGGCTGGAATATGGTAAACCTATATATTCAATCAAAAGTTTTTTCGTTTCCTCTTAACTACATAAGATATCAAACTTATATTAGATGCAATCTTGAACTACCATACCTGCGTACAACGGCTAGAAGATGCTTAAATTACATTAGTGAAACATACTGAAGTTTTATCCTGGAATAAGAAATCTAAATAATAAAAGAACATACTAGTTTTATTAATAAAAACAAATTTAAAGTTATTATTAAAATTATCTATAGGACGCTGAAATTAATACTATACAGGTGGGAGGAAGATATTATCAACTAGAAAGTCGTTCAACCGAGGATTATGAACAAAATCTCTAAGAAATTCACAATAAGTATATCCTGAATGTCTAAAATACAACGCTGTATGAAAATCATAACATTTAATCAATAGATCTAGATATATTTAGAGAAGGGGGTAACTTCATTATTAGAGCTAAATTCAGGGAGGGCACTGAATATGTGGCTTAATTTCATATTTTCCTTATTTTTTCTTGGTATTATTTACTGGCAACAGCATTAAAGCACATATGGCATTTTTTGGGAATTTTCATGCGAAAATATTCTTCTCCACTAGAATACATCGTTTTTAACTTAATGAGAAATCGCCAATAGCGTTTCTTTTGATTACTCCTGGCAATCCTTAGCCTCTTTCACAAGTATTGTATTCTTTGGTCATTTTCCTGCAAAAATATCAGTTAAGACTAGAATCAATCGTTTAAATATAATGAAAAATTTCCAATACCATTTCTTCTTATGACTCCTGTCAACTGAGGCCAGTGTGGCACAATATACCAGCCAAATAACACCCTCTCTCGCACAATATCTCTCCTAAGGGTGTTTCAACCTTTACCCCATAAAAATAACCTTATAAACTAAAAATGAACATTGTTTTTTGAAAAGCAGAAACTTGCCATTTTATTGTTAGATTACTATGTTCCATGGCCATTCCCAGTCTTTGACACTCAATGGCCTAAACACAACACTCTATGGCAAGCATTATTGGACATATGGCATTTTCAGGCATTTTCCAGCAAAAATGAAAGTTTACACTTGAATTGACCCTTTAAACTTAATAAGAAATCTCCCATAGTGTTTTTTCTGATCACTCTCGATAATTGAGGTCATTTTGGCAAAAGTACCAGCCCGATGACGACCTCTGATGCACATTATAATACCTAAATGTTTTTAAACCTTTGCCCCATGAAAACAGCCCTTTAAGCTAAAAATGACTATTGTTTTCTCTGAAAAGCGGAGTCTTGCCATCTCATTGTAAGATTGCGATGCTCCATGGCAATTCCCATTGAGCACAGTCCCCTCTGGCATGCATTATCATACATTTTGCATTTTTAGGGTATTTTCCTACATAAATATCCGTTTACAGTAGAAGTGATCTTTTAAATTTACTGAAAAATTTCCAATGGCGTTTCTTCTGATGACTCCAGGCAATTTAAGCCAATGCAGCACAATTTACTATCCCAGCAACTCCTACTAGCGTGCACTATTATGCCTAAGGCATTTTCAACCTTTCACTGATTCAAGGATTTTGTATACGACTACCTCTGTGGTAATCTATGGCTGATCATCGAACGGTATCATTTGTACATTGGAAGGATAAACTCTTATATCGTTATTTTAAAGGGTGAAGAAGAAATCTTTCAAGAAACTGTGTGTTCATGATGGATTTATTGTAGCATTGAATGCTGACAAAGAGAAATATATGAACTATGAAACAACCATTAATGGGTATCTTATTGGAAATGTATGCTTGCGTTGCTATAACATTAAGATGTTAAATTCTTTTGGAATACCAGTAAAATCCAACATTAAGGGCGATGGTGTATATGCGAGAGTGAAATCTAAAGAGTTGATAACACGCAAAGAGAATACGAGCCCAAGATATTTAGTTGATGACGAAGGACAACTTCTTGCTACAGCTGCTGGTAACATACTACCTACCGAAAAATCCTATCACTGTGTTTCTGATATTAGCATTCAAAACAAGTCAAGAAGACATGCTTCCTCCATCGACAATGTTATTTCCCATATCTTATCTATGTGAAAACTTCAACCTATGTTAAAATAATGTCCTAATAGACAATGAAACAGTAGGTAAGATAAAAGGGCTTTGACAGACAATGTCATCAAGGAATATAAGGGTTCATTGAAGAAAATAAAGTACCAGCAAACGCTACTACAATCATGGGTTTACCAACTGATATACTCTGTGAACCCAATATCTTCAATGATAAAATGTATAGCGAGGTTATTAAAAGCTGTGTATGTCCCCAAAATGGAAATAAGTGACATCTCAAAAGAAATTGGTCAGGATTTTATTCAAAGACCCATTCAGACAAACACAGACAACTCATACATGCACATAAACAAACAAACAAACAGGCACATAGACACACAGAAACACATACACAGACATAGGTACACCCATGCATAAACACACAAAACACAGACACACCCACAAACACATACACAGACACACGCACACACATAGACACACGCACACACATACAAACACACACAGAACCTGAACACACACAGACATAAAAGCACACACAAAGACGCACACACAAACACAAACTCAAAAACACAAAGGCACAGAGAGAAAGAGAGGCAAAGACGCACGCAAATATACACACATGTACACCGATTCATACAAACACGCACACACACACACACACACACACACACACATACACACGCACACGCACAAAGTCAGACGCACAGGCATACAGAGACAGGCAAACACAAACACAGAAAAATATGCATGGAGAGAGAGTTACAAAAACAAAAGCAAAGACACTGAGTTAGACACACACCAACTTACAAGGACAGACAAAAAGACAGGCAAACACATTCAGACACATAGGTACGGAGAGAGAAAGACAAAAAATACGCTCGTACACGCAAAGTCAAACACATAAAGGTAGACACAGAGACTGGCAAGACTAAAAACACACAAAGACAACGTGTCAAAAACAAAAAGATACACGGACAGAGACAGGGGCAGGCACGATGAGAAAGAGACAAAAAAGACACAACAACACACAGAATTAAACACACAAACAAACAAAGATAGACACAGCGACAGGCAAACACACTGACACAGTGAGAGAGAGAGAAACAAACTAAAAAACACACAGACTTAAACACAGAAACACACAAAGATAGGCAAACAA